>NC_136526.1:25243987-25301487 GCF_053919585.1 Euprymna scolopes | reverse complement strand
ACAATATGTTATGTTGCTAATAACAATATGTTATGTTGCGAATAGCAATATATTGTGTTGCGAATAACAATATGTAATGTGGTGAATGACAATATGTTTTCTTGCGAATAACAATATGTTGTGTTGCGAATGACAATATGTTATGTTACGAATGACAATATGTTATGTTGCGAATGACAATATGTTATGTTGCGAATAACAAAATATTATGTTGTGAATGACAATATGTTATGTTGAGAATAACAATATGTTATTTTGTTAATAACAATATGTTATGTTGCGAATAACAATATGTTTTGTTGCGAATGACAACATAACATATTGTCAATCGCGGCATAACATGTTGTTATTCCATATTGTTATTCGCACATAAAAATGTGCGAATAACAATATGGAATAACAACATGTTATGTCGCGATTGACAATAAAAATGTGCGAATAACAATATGGAATAACAACATGTTATGTCGCGATTGACAATATGTTATGTTGCGAATGACAATATGTTTTGTTGCAAATGACAATATGTTATGCGCGAATAACAATATGGTATGTTGCGAATAATAATGTTATGTTTCGAATAACAATATATTATGTTGCGAATAACAATATTTTATGTTGCAAATAACAACATGTTATGTTGCGAATAACAATATATTGTGTTGCGAATAACAATATGTAATGTTGTGAATGACAATATGTTTTCTTGCGAATAACAATATGTTGTGTTGCGAATGACAATATGTTATGTTGCGAATAACAATATGTTATGTTGCGAATGACAATATGGTATGTTGCGAATAACAATATGTTATTTTGCGAATGACAAGATGTTATCTTGCGAATGACAATATGTTATGTTGCGAATCACAATATGTTATGTTGTGAATAACAAAATATTATGTTGTGAATGACAATATGTTATGTTGCGAATAGCAATATGTTATGTTGCGAATAACAAAATATTATGTTGCGAATAACAATATGTTATGTTGCGAATAACAAAATATTGTGTTGCGAATAATAATATATTATGTTGCGAATAACAATATGTTATGTTGCGAATAACAATCTGTTGTGTTGCGAATAACAATATGTTATGTTGCGAATGACAATATGTTATGTTGTGAATAACAAAATATTATGTTGTGAATAACAATATGGTATGTTGCGAATAACAATATGTTATGTTGCGAATAACAAAATATTATGTTGCGAATGACAATGTTATGTTGCGAATAACAATATGATATGTTGCGAATGACAATATGTTATGTTGCGAATAACAAAATATTATGTTGCGAATGAAAATATTCTTTGTTGCGAATAACAATATGTTTTGTTGCGAATGACAACATAACATATTGTCAATCGCGACATAACATGTTGTTATTCCATATTGTTGTTGCGAGCCTGTCTTTGTTTTATCATTATTTCCATGGTAGGTGCTCGTCTGAGCTCCAATCCCTCGTCCCCCCTCGCCAATCTTTCACAAGAAACACCAGTCTGGCTGAAACTACTGTCAATAATTTCCCCACTCTCTATCTGTGCCTAAATCCAAATGTAGATTCCATGAGCAAAGCTTCTTTCTTAGAACTCTACGCCAGTGGAACTCTCTGTTGCTTGCCTTTTTCCCACCTGACTACAACTTGGATGTCTTCAAGTCCAACATAAGCAAACTCCTGAGAAACCGCTCCCTTAAGTAAGACACTCTATCAAAACCCCCAATACTAATGATTACTACAATACTATCTCATTGTTTACTGTACACACAATAACCCTTATCCCTGAGTGGCCTTCGGGCCTTGATAAGTGGTGATCACCATGTAAAAAAGAAAAATACGAAACACATAAACACACAGACATATTAAGTTGTATATACCGAGATATGAGTATATCTAGCAAAAACACTTTGTTATTAACGTTCATTGTCATGAATAAACCAACTATATTCTCCTTAAGAACACCACAACATTATTGAAATAACGATATTCATGTTCGTTCTACGTAACCCCCGCCTTTTTGGTATAGATGGCGGGAATAATTAAGATACTGCGGATGCTGTTCATGGGTGGCAACGATGTTTGCCTTCCCTTCACGTTTAGATTCTAACGATAAATTATGACAGCGAGTGAGAGCAGATAACATCGACGGCGTTTAACACTGATGATCATCTGCGAATCCAACCATAATGAAAAATACTGCTGCTCGCAACTGCTAATACTTTGGTTGTTAAATTGATCAAACATAGTGGGGGTACCCTCCAGGAGCATTGCAGAGGAATACACGCGTTGCATGTGGAACGCCCCCTCCGCCTCTCCCGAGAAACGTCACGCTGCTTGAGAAAGGATCCTCATCTATACGTCCTCATGTAACAAGGGCGACACTGCTGGAATGACTCTACTCTACAAAAATCTTTTATATTAAAACTCTACAAACATCTTTTATATTAAAACTCTACAAACATCTTTTAGATTAAAACTCTACAAAAGTATTTTATATTAAAACTCTACAAACATCTTTTATATTAAAATTCTACAAATATCTTTTAGATTAAATAGCTACAAATATCTTTTAGATTAAATATCTAAAAACATCTTTTAGATTAAATATCTACAAACATCTTTTAGATTAAATACCTACAAATATCTTTTAGATTAAATATCTACAAATATCTTTTATATTAAATATCTACAAACATCTTTGAGATTAAATATCTACAAACATCTTTTAGATTAAATACCTTTTAGATTAAATATCTACAAATATCTTTTAGATTAAATATCTTTTAGATTAAATATCTACAAAAATCTTTTAGATTAAATATCTAAAAACATCTTTTAGATTAAATATCTACAAACATCTTTTAGATTAACTATCTACAAACATCTTTTAGATTAAATATCTTTTAGATTAAATATCTACAAATATCTTTTAGATTAAATATCTACAAATATCTTTTAGATTAAATATCTTTTAGATTAAATACCTACAAATATCTTTTAGATTAAATATCTACAAACATCTTTTATATTAAATATCTACAAACATCTTTTAGATTAAATATCTACAAACATCTTTTAGATTAAATATCTACAAACATCTTTTATATTAAATATCTTTTAGATTAAATATCTACAAATATCTTTTAGATCAAAACTCTAGATTAAATATCTACAAATATCTTTTAGATTAAATATCTAAAAACATCTTTTAGATTAAATATCTACAAACATCTTTTAGATTAAATATCTACAAACATCTTTTAGATTAAATATCTTTTATATTAAATATCTACAAACATCTTTTAGATTAAATATCTACAAACATCTTTTATATTAAATATCTTTTAGATTAAATATCTACAAATATCTTTTAGATTAAAACTCTACAAACGTCTTTTAGATTAAATATCTACAAATATCTTTTAGATTAAAACTCTATATAATATATAAAAGCAAAAATCGTTTTTGTAATTGTAATGTTTTCACTTATACAATATACTAGTGGTGGGGGTACCCGGCGTTGCCCGGGTGTTTGGAGGTGTGTATGTAGGAAAGGTGACCCTTTGTTAATATTATTGAAACAAACACGATGTTATAAAAAATTGGAAAAACCAAAACCAAGCAAAACCGCGAACAAATGTAAAAAAAGGGGAAAAAGTTGTAAAAGAGGAAAAAGATTTGGTAGAAAGACAGGCTCGAACCCTAAGTATCGAGGCTAAGGCGGAAAAAATGCTTGAAACGTTATCTCTACGCCAAAGACACACACAATTAAGTACGGATAAAATTAACCCTTCAAAAATACTTGCAGGTATAATAGATAAATAGTTAAAATCGTTTTTGTAATTGTAATAGGTTTTCACACATATAATATGTAATAGTTAAAATCGTTTTCGTAATTGTAATATGTTTTCACACATAATATATAATAGTTAAAATCGTTTTTGTAATTGTAATATGTTTCCACATATAATATATAATAGTTAAAATCGTTTTTGTAATTGTAATATGTTTTCACATATAATATATAATAGTTAAAATCTTTTTGTAATTGTAATATGTTTCCACATATAATATATAATAGTTAAATCGTTTTTGTAATTGTAATATGTTTTCACACATAATATATAATAGTTAAAATCGTTTTTGTAATTGCAATATGTTTTCACACATATCATATATAATAGTTAAAATCGTTTTTGTAATTGCAATATGTTTTCACACATATAATATATAATAGTTAAAATCTTTTTTGTAATTGTAATATGTTTTCACAGATATCATATAAAATAGTTAAAATCGTTTTTGTAATTGTAATATGTTTTCACATATATAATAGTTAAAATCGTTTTCGTAATTGTAATATGTTTTCACACATAATATATAATAGTTAAAATCGTTTTTGTAATTGTAATATGTTTCCACATATAATATATAATAGTTAAAATCGTTTTTGTAATTGCAATATGTTTTCACACATATAATATATAATAGTTAAAATCGTTTTTGTAATTGTAATATGTTTTCACATATAATATATAATAGTTAAAATCGTTTTTGTAATTGCAATATGCTTTCACATATATAATATATAATAGTTAAAATCGTTTTTGTAATTGCAATATGTTTTCACACATATCATATATAATAGTTAAAATCGTTTTTGTAATTGCAATATGTTTTCACACATATAATATATAATAGTTAAAATCGTTTTTGTAATTGTAATATGTTTTCACACATAATATATAACAGTTAAAATCGTTTTTGTATTTGTAATATGTTTTCACACATATAAAATGTAATAGTTAAAATCGTTTTTGTAATTGTAATATGTTTTCACACATATAATATATAATAGTTAAAATCGTTTTTGTAATTGCAATATGTTTTCACACATATAATATGTAATAGTTAAAATCGTTTTTGTAATTGCAATATGTTTTCACACATATAATATGTAATAGTTATAATCGTTTTTGTAATTGTAATATGCTTTCACATATATAATATATAATAGTTAAAATCGTTTTTGTAATTGTAATATGTTTTCCACATATAATATATAATAGTTAAAATCGTTTTTGTAATTGTAATATGTTTTCACACATAATATATCACAGTTAAAATCGTTTTTTAATTGCAATATGTTTTCACACATATAATATATAATAGTTAAAATCGTTTTTGTAATAGCAATATGTTTCACACATAAATATATAATAGTTAAAATCGTTTTTGTAATTAAAATATGCTTTCACATATATAATATATAATAGTTAAAATCGTTTTTGTAAGTGCAATATGTTTTCACACATACAGTATGTGATTTTAATCAGTTTTGTCATTGTAATATGTTTTCACACATATAATATATAATGATTTTAATCGTTTTTGTAATAGCAATATGTTTTCACACATATAATATATAATAGTTAAAATCGTTTTTGTAATTGTAATATGTTTTCACATATATAATATATAATAGTTAAAATCGTTTTTGTAATTGTAATATGTTTTCACACATATAATATCTAATAGTTAAAATCGTTTTTGTAATTGTAATATGTTTTCACACATAATATATAATAGTTAAAATCGTTTTTGTAATAGCAATATGTTTTCACACATAATATATAACAGTTAAAATCGTTTTTTAATTGCAATATGCTTTCACATATATAATATATAATAGTTAAAATCGTTTTTGTAATTGTAATATGTTTTCACATATATAATATATAATAGTTAAAATCGTTTTTGTAAGTGCAATATGTTTTCACACATACAGTATATGATTTTAATCAGTTTTGTCATTGTAATATGTGTTCACACATATAATATATAATGATTTTAATCAGTTTTGTAATTTTAATATGTGTTCACACATATAATATATAATGATTTTAATCAGTTTTCTGATTTTAATATGCTTTCATATATATAATATATAATGATTTTAATCAGTTTTGTGATTGTAATATGTTTTCACATATATAATATATAATAGTAAAAATCGTTTCTGTAATTGTAATATATTTTCACTTATATAATATATATATAATATATATACTATATATAATATATAATAATAAATATCGTTTTTGTAATGTTTTTACACATCTAATGTATAGTAGTTAAAATCGCTTTTGTAATTTAAATATGTTTTCACATACATATATATTAGTTAAAATCGTTTTTAATTGTTAGATGGTTCCACACAAATATATCATAGTTAAAATCGTTTTGTACAAATATAATATACTAGCTGTACCCTGCCACGCGTTGCTGTGGCTCAAGTTGGCGCAATAGAAAAAGTTCCAAAATGAGAAAAAGCATGTTTCTTATAGGTTTAATTTTCCATTTTGCATGGGTACACAGTTTTTGTTATTCTATTTTCTTAGCTGATATAGTGATTTTCTGGTTTGGTGACTCTTGAATACATAACATAAATTGTCCATGTGAAAAAAAAGTCAGTGTGTAATTGTAAGACCCACAATTGTAAAGATTTTCCCTGTGATTTGTTGATGATTATTGCAAATGACAATAAAATTGGAAAGTGCAATTTCCTAAAGTGTAATGATGTATCCGGTGGAATCATAGGAATGCATGGAATGAAGATATATTCATCCGTGAAAGGTCCTGTTATGATTGTTGTTTCTATGATAATGTTTGTTAATTATTTTTACTGCAAGCTATGTGCCATTGCAAAGCTTGGATTGGTTTATATTTCACAACATGATAATTAGTACACCAAATTTCAGTTGCAATACATGCGGTGGCATCCCTGGCAAATGTAGCGGTTGGATAATTAACCACTTTATCTGCTTTCACAACAGTGTCGATGGATTTGTATTTGACTACCTCACTTGGAATTTTACATTGAATAATAGCGTTAAGTTCATGGGCATCTTTGTATTTACCTGCAAGAATAGCTCATTCACTCAGTCAAATGGAATTCTTATAATTTGAATATCTGCAAAAACCTTTTAAACTAACTATTCTTTTGATGAAATAAAATTACAGAAATTACAGAAGTTAAAACTCAAAGAATTTTGCCCTTAACTCTGATCAGCTGGCACTTTTTCGTACCCAATTTCCCACAAGTGATGCAAAAGTTTTTGTGCGGATCGAACAGTCTGCAATTGGACATGCATATTTTGAGTTAAGTTTAATGTCTTCACATGGAACAAAAAAGTAGAGTATTTGAGGCAAGCATTTATTTCATCTGCTGGTGTTGATTGAAGAATAACAGGTAACATTTGTCTGAAATCTCCTGCAAGCAATATTACTGCATTCCCAAATGGTCTGACATTGCCACGCAAATCTTGCAAGGATCGACCAAGAGCCTCAAGTGATTTTTTGCATACCATTGTGCATTCATCCTTAACAATAAGTTTGCATTTCTGAAATATTTTTCCCCATATTGGATGTTTTGGAGATGTCGAACATGAGATTTTTGAAAAATTGAATGTTTTAAAGTAGAATAAATAATTCTTCTACTTGGCAGCAAAGGTCGCAGGTATTCCTCATGCAGCAAGGGCTAAGGCTATGTCATTTTGTTACCAAATGGCTGCCAAAATCAATTTAATTAGAAAGGTTTTACCAGTTACTTCTGGTGCTGTTCAAGGTAGCAGTAATTTCCAAATAACTTCTATTCTCACAGTCAGTAAATTAGGTGACTAAAATAGGATTTATCCATGTTTTGACAATGCCTTATTCACTGTAATTAATTTAGGAGACTAAAATAGGATGAGGGATTAGAGATGGACAGACAGAGAGGAAGATATATGGATAGAAAAGAGAAAGTGAGAGGAAAATAGAGAAAGAGAAGGTGATAGAGATAAAGGGATTGATAGATAAACAGACAGAGGGGGAGAGTTAGAAACAGAGAGGGATGAGATAGAGGAAAGGAGAGAGATAGAGGGAGTTAGAGAAAGGGGCTCAAAGAGAGATGGAGAGGGTGATATAGAGAGAAAGATAGATTGAGAGAGGGAAAGAGAGAGGAGGATAGAGAGAGATATTAAGAGAGGAAGAGAGAGGGGAGAGAAACAGAAGGTGAACTACACTTCACCATTTTTTTCCTCGTTCAGTAGAGAAGAAATCTTTTGAGACTGAGGCAATTTTAATGTTTTGTTATTACCCAGAGTACCCCCTTTTTTGGGGGGGGGGCTAGATTTTCCTCACATTAGAAACCGACTGGGTTATCTGTACTTTCACTTAACAAATTAATAAAAGAAAAAGATATTGTAAAATTAGAATTTAACATGAAAATACTATTTTAAAAAATAGCACGATAACATAAGTGCATAAGTGCCACTTTAGGTACTCCTTGGGCGTTGAGTTCCATGGCGACCAGTATAATTATTTAATGGTCGCTCCCTTAACCCCCCATAGTCAAGGCTAATGCATGCGCACGTAACATTTTTTATTTACTGACGTTGGCTTAGTAATTATTGATAATTTCGTAACCCTTAAACGCATGCCGAAACATTTAAATTGGTTCATTATTGTTGTAATGAAAAAAAAAAGGTTTCATTCAACACAAAACCAAAAACACATATTAATGATAAATGATTTATTATTCTATTCATTGA
Organism: Euprymna scolopes; assembly: GCF_053919585.1. Classification (NCBI taxonomy): domain Eukaryota; kingdom Metazoa; phylum Mollusca; class Cephalopoda; order Sepiida; family Sepiolidae; genus Euprymna; species Euprymna scolopes. Next base: position 25,292,888 of record NC_136526.1, on the reverse strand, counting down.
AATTTACTAATTTTTAAATAAAAAAGTAAAAAAAAAAAAAAAAAAAAAAAATGGTTGCTTATGTGCGCATAAAAAACTTGTTTTTTTTTTGTTTTTTTTAGATTAGGTCCACCTTATAATCACCCCCAACCTCCTCATCTTAAGAACAGCTTCCGGAATAAACACCACTTTTGGAGGGGGGACTATTTTCAAAATTGAACTGATATTTGTTGTCAGCATACTCACCCGAAAATACTATTAAAAAAAAAAGGAGGGGTCAGCGCCCATGGCAGAGAAGTAGATTTATTTATCAATAAAAGTTGGGGAGAAGTAAATTTATTGATCAATAAAAGTCGTCATTTAAAAAAGAAAATTGTGGAGGTGGAAAAAATTATCCCGAAGTTTATTACAAAAACGTTTTGTTTTCGCACTATTCAACAATTTGTTCATCGGCGCATGTAAATTAAAAAAAATATTTGTAAAAGTGAGAAGTTATCAGTAAATGATTTAGTCTTATTTTTTTAAATTAATTTATTTTTTTTTACATTAGGTCCACCTCCACAAATGTTAAGAACGGCTTTCAGAATAAACACCATCAACCTCTCCATGTTAACAACGGATTTCGGAATAAACACCATTGAGGAGGGGGGGATATTTACAAAATTTAACTGATAAAAGTCATCATTTAAAAAGAAATTTAAAATCAAATGTTTGTAAAAGTAAGAAATTATTAATAAATGTTTAGTAACGCGCTATTTTTTAAATCGTATTTCCACGTTTAATTAAAGTTTTATGATATGTTTTTTTTTAATCAGTTGCAAGGTTAAAGTACAGATTAGGTACAAAACACCCTCCCCTCCCCATGTTAAGAATGGCTTTTTAAATAATAACGTTATTATTTCAGCATGGATCACTCTCTGATATTCATAAAAAGTAAAACTTTTTTTCAAAATAAATAAATAAATGTTTGTAAATGTGACAAATAATCGTTTAGTTAAATAAAAGATTTACGTGCGGGGTGGGGTGGGGTCTAAGGAAGCGACTATTATTTTTTTTCTGCTGGTCGCCATGGAAGTCAACGCCCAAGGAGTACCAAAATGTAATTTTTTTTTTGTCAAATAAATAAATTTCAAGCAATTTTTGCAATAAATAATAGATAGCAACTCTGTTAATTTTACGACTCGCCTCAGCATATTATAAACTTCCCCATGTTAAAACGGCTTTCGGAATGAACACCCCCAACCTCCCCATATTAAGAACGGCTTTCGAGGTTTATGGAAGGGCGTGTTTTTTTTTAACATGGGGATGTTAGGGTGTTTATAATACGTTGAGGCATGTCGTAAAAATGAAACAGCTTAGAAAAAGTAAAAACAAACTTTTTTATGTAAACAATGCCGTGAAAAGAAACTAAACAATTAAAACGTAATGTTTCATGAGTGAAAAGTCTTAACATAAATAAAGGAATTTAAAATTAAAAAAATTTTAAGTACATAAATGAATTTACATTTTTAAAATATGGGATTATTTATTTATTTTTTTGTGCTAATGCAGAGAGTGATCCGCGGTATTTTTTTAAAATCGTATTTCCACGTTTAATTAAAGTTTTATGATATGTTTTTATTCAATTGTAAGGTTAAAGTACAGAATAGGTACAAAACACTCTCCCTTCCCCATGTTAAGAATGGCTTTCTAAATAATGTTAATGATTCAGTACTGTTCCTTGTCTGCTTAAGTTTAACTTTTGTTTATTAAATTGTTAGGTTAAAGTCCAGAATAGTTACAAAACACCCCTATCCCCATGTTAAGAATGGCTTTCTAAATAATAACGTCATTATTTCAACGGGGTAGCTTCTCTGCATAAGTACCATGTTTTGTTTTTAAATTGTTAGGTGAAAGGACAGAATTGTTACAAAATACCATCCCCATGTTAAGAATGTCTTTCTAAATAACATTATTTCAGCACGGTATTTCTATGCATACGTACTATCTATTTTTGTTTATTAAATTGTTAGGTGAAAGTATAGAATAGATGCAAAACTCCCTCCCCATGTTAAGAATAGCTTTCTAAATAACGGTATTATTTAAGCACGGTACCTTCTCTGCATAAGTACTATCTTTTGTTTATTAAATTGTTAGGTGAAAATATAAAATAGTTACAGAACACTCTCCCTTTCCCATGTTAAGAATGGCTTTCTTAATAGCGTTATTTCAGCACGGTACTTTCTCTGCATAAGAACCATCTTTTGTTTATTAAATTGTTAGGTGAAAGTATAGAATAGTAACAAAACGTCCTCCCCATGTTAAGAATGGCTTTCTAAATAACGTTATTATTCTATTATTATATTAATGTGGTACTTTCTCTGCATAAGTACCATGTTTTGTTTATTAAATTGTAAGGTGAAAGTACAGTACTCATGCAGAGAGTGATCCGTGTTGAAATAATAACGTTATTATTTAAAAAGCCATTCTTAACATGGGGAGGGGAGGGTATTTTGTACGTAATCTGTATTTTAACCTTGCAATTGAATAAGAAAAACATATAATAAAACTTTAATTAAACATGGAAATACGATTTAAAAAATAGCGCGGACCACTCTTTGCATTAGCACTAAATATTATTTAAACAAGTTACCAATCCGTAAAAAAAAACTTTACTTTTGCCAACCAATCTTATATCGAAAAAAAAAACAAACAAAAAAAAACTCAAAAAGCAAGCGACAAACTTTTTTTTTTGCCTTATATAATAAAGAAAAAATGTTTAAATTAAAAAATTTGGAAGATAAACAAATGAATTATGTTTTTTTTTTGTTTTTTTTTTACTTATCGAGTAAACAGAAAATGAAATCTACTTCGTTTCGTGAATTCGTGGCTGTGAAATGAATCGAACCGGAAGTTCAGTTTTATCAACAAAACAGCTACACACTAACGGTTACAAAAATATATTTATTTTATTTAATATTTAAAAAATTCGCGAGGTAAATTTATTTTAATAACATAAAAACATCCCTCGACTCTAAAGATGGGTTATCTGAAAATTTCAAATAAATTGGCAACGAAGAAATATGGTTTTATTCGCTTATAACGAACCAAGAATTACATTTTTATATATATAGATAATAGTTAAAATCGTTTTTGTAATTGTAATATGTTTTCACACATATAATATATCATAGCTAAAATCGTTTTTGCAATTTGTATATTTTTTCACATATAATATATAATAGTTAAAATGGTTTTTCGAATGGTAACATGTTTTCACACATATAATATATAATAGTTTAAATCGTTTTTGTAATTGTAATATGTTTTCACATATATAATATATAAAAGCAAAAATCGTTTTTGTAATTGTAATATGTTTTCACTTATATAATATACTAGCGGGGGTACCCGGCGTTGCCCGGGTGTTCGGAGGTGTGTATATAGGAAGGGTGACCCTTTGTTAATATTATCGAAAAAAAAAAACGATGTTATAAAAATTGGAAAAACCAAAAACACGAACAAATGTAAAAAAAAGGAAACAAAAGTTGAAAAACCAAAACCGCGAACAAATGTAAAAAAAAAAAGGAAAAAATGTTGCGAAAGAGGAAAAAGACTTTTGTAGGAAGACAGGCTCGAACCCGAACCATCGAGGCTAAAGGGGAACAAAATGCCTGACACGTTATCTCTACGCCAAAGACACAAACAATTCAGAACGAATAAAATTAACCCTTTAAAAAAAATTCCAGGTGATTGAAACTAACATCAACGTTTTCTAGGTCAAAAATGACGTCATTGTCGTAGTAGCAGGAGGAGGCTGAGTTTAGTGTGAAGGGACACTCCCCACACACACTTTAGCTTTTATATTTGTAGATGACTCCCGCCCTTGTTTAGCTAATATACGACGGGTAAAATTGAAAGGAATAAAAACAAAACGAACGTGAAATAATACCAAAGGAAAACAAAGGAAAAAAAGAAAAAAAAAACACCAAAAGTTACTGCGTAAAATGCAAATATGTTTATTTAAATATAATTTTTTATGAATGGAACAACAACATTCAAAAACATAAAATTTACTGTGTTAATATGTTTATTAGATTTTATTTCTTTACTTTTCTTTGTTTCAATGAAAAAGACAAAAAATCAATAAATAAAACCAGAAAACTGACCGTGTTCTTTTATTTTTTTTAATGTTGGTTTGTTTTGGTTTCTTTTTTTTGTATTGTTTTCTTTGTTGTCGCTATTACCCAATTTGAATGTCGTCTGATTCCAATATCGATAGCGTAGTAGTAAGTGTGCTAATGAAACTCTCAGAAATACAATGTATAGAAATTATAAGTAACTAATCTGAAAATAGGAAGTCCGCTGTCCCCCTAGTATCACGTATGAAATCAGTGCAAACACAATAGAAGTATAAAGACAGTAAATAAAATATTAAAGCGACTAATCGGTGCAAGATTTGAAGAACGTTGGCGGCTGACTGTTAAAGTTTCTTGTAGAAACTAGAATCCAATGTAAGTTTGTTTCATTTAAGTAATCCTTCGACTCGCAACCCCTCACCTCCTACAAAAAGAAAAAATATAAAGTGAGGAAAAAAGGGAAAAAGAAGAAGAAATTTATAAAATGGAACAAGTAACCCACAGAATAACTGAAATGTGAAATCGCGTTTCACCCGACGGAAAAATGCCAATGAAAAGAATTTACAACTTCCATAGATTCTAACCGATTGTAGCAGTGAACTCTTACCGGAAAAATATAGAAATGTATAAATATCAAGGAACTGTAAGTGTAATAGGCCTATAGCACACCTAAGATCCTGTGCTGAAGTGTGGGGACATTACATTTGGATGTAACGTCGTGATTTTTAATCCTATTAAGGTTAAACTTACGCGGGGAAAAATTAGTTCATTTTATTTATATAGAGATATTAGTTAAAATCGTTTTCGTAATTGTAATATTTTTTCACATGTATAATATATAATAGTTAACATCGTTTTTGTAATTTTAATATGTTTTCACACATATATATATGTGAAAACATATAAAATAGTTAAAATCGTTTTAGTAATTATAATATTTTTTCACATATACAATATATAATAGGTAAAATCGTTTTTGTAATTGTAATATGTTTTCAAAAATATAATACATAATAGTTTAAATCGTTTTTTTAATTGTAATATATAATAGTAATGTAATATATAATAGTTAAAATCGTTTTTGTAATTGTAATATGGTTTCACATATATAATATATAATAGTTAAAATCGTTTTTGTAATCGTAATATCTTGACACACATAATATATAATAGTTAAAATCGTTTTCGTAATTGTAATATGCTTTCACATATATAATATATAATAGTTAAAATCGTTTTTGTAATTGTAATATGTTTTCACATATATAATATATAATAGTTAAAATCGTTTTTGTAATTGTAATATATAATAGTAATGTAATATATAATAGTTAAAATCGTTTTTGTTATTGTAATAAGTTTTCACACATATAATATACTAGCGAGGGGTACCCGGCTTTGCCCAGGTGTTTGTAGGTGTGTGTGGTGTTAAATAAAAAAGAAACCGGGGGGGGGGGATCGAGGCCGAAGCCCTGAGGCGAAGTTTAAAAATAAACTCGGCCAGACAGAATGAAGCATTGTTATAAGCGAATAAGTGAAAGATGTTTGAAAGTCGTCATTGTTATAAGCGAAGTAAGAAAAGAAAACAACGTTTTAATTAAGCGGGGGGGGGGGTAATGAAAACATCGAAAAAAAAAACGAACGATGAAAACAGAAAAACGAACACGTGAAAAATGGCTTAAATAAGCCTGTTTCGATATTAAAATTAAAAAAAAATCGGTGGTTACCCGGGTATTTTGGGGTGTCGCTAAGAATAAGCGAAGTAAAAAAAAAAAAAAAAAACAGGAAAACGAACGTTACGTGAAAAATGGCTTAAATAATACAGGGTTCAATATTTAAATTTTAAAAATCAAAAAACATCTCACACTACGATTCGAACGCAAAATGTTCAGATAATGAACCAAGGCCTTAACTACCTGAGCTAAAGCGATGTATATGAAATTTGTTCGGTTTTTCAACTATTTAAAGTAAATCAGGTCACGACGTCATGACGTTATCTGACGCATGCGTTGTTGACCCCCCCTGTCGAAAATTGTCGATTTCGGGGTGAAAAGGTTATCGTTTTTTTCTCCTCTCTCTCTCTCTCTCTCTGTCTCTCTCTGTTTGCGTCTCTCTCTCACACACACACTTCGTCTTCCTTACTCTAAAGAGTGTTACTAAAAAAGAAAATGGCGTTTGGGTTTGTTATTTTATACAAACTTCGATCGTTAATATTTTTTGTAAGCGTATTTTTTTTTACGTCACATTTTTGGCTTGTTATTTTTCGTTTAACTATCGTATCTAACTATTAACGCGATAATAACTTTGGTAACGTTGTCATAGCGTAGAAGTTCATAGTTTAGCTTGTGTGAGGGTTAAATTCTTTTACCGATAACAACGATTCAGACTGCCATTACAGCTTACTGACGTCAAGATCACGTGACATGACTCAGCAGGTTTTAAATACAAGTTGACCCAAAATAAACGGCCCCGTGTATACTTTATGTAGAAGAGTTGGCGCTCGTATTTTTTTGGGCAGTTATAAATAGATTTAAAAATATATAATATTTAACATTAAAATGTAACTTACCCCGCCCCCTGCAGAAAATCGATGAGTTGATGCACTTCTGATGGTCACTTTAGGCCAATTTTTCGATATTTGTCATCCGGAGGGTGGGGCTTTCATATGAGATCAAGTTTGTGAATTTTTGTTCCGTCGGTAAAATGTTTTCAGCAGACACACAAACATACATACATACATACATACATACATTTTCGCTTTTATATATATATATAGATAATAGTTAAAATCGTTTTTTTAATTGTAATATGTTTTCACATATATAATAGTTAAAATCATTTTTCTAATTGTAATATGTTTTCACATATAACATATAATAGTTAAAATCGTTTTTGTAATTGTAATATGTTTTCCACATATAATATATAATAGTTAAAATCGTTTTTGTAATTGTAATATGTTTTCACATATATGATATATAATAGTTTAAATCTTTTTTGTAATTGTAATATGTTTTCACACATATAATATATAATAGTTAAAATCTTTTTTGTAATTGTAATATGTTTTCACATATATAATATATAATAGGTCAAATCGTTTTTGTAATCGTAATCTGTTTTCACATATATAATATATAATAGTTAAAATCGTTTTTGTAATTGTAATATGTTTTCACATATATAATATATAATAGTTAAAATCGCTTTTGTAATTGTAATATGTTTTCACACATATCATACATAATAGTTAAAATCGTTTTTGTACTTGTAATATGTGTTCACATATAATATATAATAGTTAATATCGTTTTTCGAATGGTAATATGTTTTCATACATATAATATATAATTTTAATCGTTTTTATAATTGTAATATGTTTTCACATATATAATATACTAGCGGAGGGAGGGTACCCGGCTTTGCCCGTGTGTTTGGAGGTGTGTGTACGGGGGGACCCTGGGTTTATATTAATAAAAAACACGATGTTATAAAAAATTGGAAAAACCAAAACAAAGCAAGACCGCAAACAAATGTAAAAAAAAGAAAAAAAGGTGTAAAAGAGGAAAAAATGCTTTGGTAGGAAGACAGGGTCGAACCCGAACCATCGAGGCTAAGGCGGAAAAAATGTCTCACACGTTACTTATACGCCAAAGACACACGCAATTGAAAACGGATAAAATTGACCCTTTAAAATATTGTTGTTGAAGTGGTTGAAACTAACATCAACGTTTTCTAGGTCAAACATGACGTCATTGTCCTAGTAACAGGAAGAGGCTGAGTTTAGGGTGAAGGACCCCCCCCCCACACATATTTTAGCTTTTATATTTATAGATGCTCCTCGCCCTGGTTTAGCTTATATATGACGGGTAAAATTGAAAATTTCCGTTGGTATTATTTAAGGTTTGTTTTGTTTTTTATAACAAAACAAACCTTAAATAATACCAACGGAAAAAAAAAGAAAAAAAAAAAACAGAAAACAAACCCAAAAAGTTACCGCGTAAAATGCAAATGTTTATTGAAATGTTTATTGAAATATAATTATTTTATAGATGGAAAAACAAAATTCACAACAATAAAATTTACTGTGTATAATGAAAATATGTTAACCGATTTGAATGTCGCCTGATTCCAATATCGATAGTAATTGTACTAATGAAACTCTCAGAAATGCAATGTATAGAAATAAATCATGAAGAAGTAACTAATCCGAAAATAGGAAGTCCGCTGTCCCCCCTAGTATCACGTATGAAATCAGTGCAAACATAATAGAAGTATAAAGACAGTACATAAAATATTAAAGCGACTAATCGGCGCAAGATTTGAAGAACGCTGGCGGCTGACTGTTAAAGTTTCTTGTAGAAACTGGAATCCAATGTTAGTTTGTTTCATTTAATTTAAATCTTTCGAATCGCAACCCCCACCCTCCTACAAAAAGAGAAAAGGGGAAGGAAAAAATGGGAAAAGGAGAAATTTATAAAATGGAACAAGCAACCCACAGAATAACTGAAATGTGAAATCGCGTTTCACCCGACGGAAAAATGACAATCCATATTTTTTAACCAACTAATAACTCAACCCGGTGTTCCTCGTATATTCCCTTGTTCATGTATCCGCAGCAGTGCTAAGTTGTCGCGTGCGGAGTATGAATCGAATAGAGAGAAAAGATTTTACAACTTGCATAGATTCTAACCGATTGTGGCAGTGAACTCTTACCGGAAAACATATAGAAATGTACGAATATCAAGGAACTGTAAGGGTAGCAAGCCTATAGCACACCTCAGATCCTGTGCTGACGTGCGGGAAAATTTCATTTGAATATAATGTCGTGATTTTTAATCCTATTAAGGTCAAAGTTTTTTAACTTCTTAAAAATACAAACCAATGAACTTTTCTACCATAAAATAACTTTTATTGACTATGCTAACGTTTATTTCTTGTATATTTATATTTTCATCTATATAACATTTTCTCTTTGCAAGGAAACATTATTTTGTTGGTCACTCTTGGCTACGAATGGAAACAAAGTTGATATAAAAATTATCTTTACTTTCATCATATTTTGCTTAGGGTACAATTTTTGAGTATCGAAACTGATGACTTTACAACCCCCTCCTTTTCATAACCTATCATACTTTCATCAATTACAGTCCATTTTCTGTAGTCTGTTTTTGAACCCAGTAAACGATGGGTACTTCTGCTAGCAATATATACTGGTCAAAACCGTTATGTAATTGTAATATGTTTTCACATAAATAATTTATAATAATTAAAATGGTTTTTGTAATTGTAATATATTTCCCATATATAATATATAATAGTTAAAATCGTTTTTGCAATTGAAATATCTTTTCACATATATAATATATAATAGTTAAAATGTTTTTTGCAATTGAAATATCTTTTCACATATATAATATATAATAGTTAAAATTGTTTTTTGCAATTGTAATATGTTTTCAAATATATAATATATAATAGTTAAAATCGTTTCTGTAATTGCAATATGTTTTTACATATATAATATATAATAGTTAAAATCGTTTTTTCAATTGTAATATGTTTTCACATATATAATATATAAATAGTTAAATTTTTTGCAATTGTAATATGTTTTCAAACATATATTATATAATAGTTAAAATCGTTGTTTTTATTGTAATATTTTTACATATATAATATATAATAGTTAAAATCGGGTTTTCAATTGAAATATCTTTTCACATATATAATATATAATAGTTAAAATGTTTTTTGCAATTGAAATATCTTTTCACATATATAATATATAATAGTTAAAATTGTTTTTTTAATTGTAATATGTTTTCACACATATAATATATAAATAATTAAAATTGTTTTTGTAATTGTAATATGTTTTCACATATATAATATATAGCAGGTAAAATCGTTTTTGTAATTGAGACATTTGTAGATATTAATATTCGCTGGACACGTAAACAAAAAGGAAACGCAACAGGATGTTATAAAAAGAGATACTTCTTACATTGCAATAGAAATATAAAAAGATAGAACGAATGATTTTAACACGATCATTGTAGACTTGCAGATGAATTAATTATTGTTTTATTCAATTCAATCAATAAATTTGTTACTTGTATCGAAAATCATCGAAATTATTTGAGAATCCACATTGAAAATGTTCCCTCGTTGAAAATCGCAAATGGTCTAAAATTCTAAGCTTTTTTATGTCCCGTAATTACATTGAACCAATGAAATACTCCCACTCTTCTGATGGGGCAACGTGTGAACCTACGATCAATTAACACGACTGAGTAATATGCTGGGTTGTGGACATATATGTCCGGAAATTATCAGTTCTTGCAATTGAGTTGCAAAATAAACGAGCTTCAAACTTACGCCATTTTAATCGTCGACGTTCATTTGAAGCCCCTACCGCCGCTCTGAGACTTTTAATTTCGGAGAGATAGAGTTTGAAAATATGGAGACAGACAGACATAAAGCCTTTTTATATATTAGATTTAAATTTATTTATTATGTCCTATTTAAATACTTTTTATATGAAACTTCTTATTAGATTTGCTCTATTGTACTTTAATTCAATATACTTTAAAAACTTCCGGTATTATTGCTTTTTATTTTTAATTCCGATAGCCACCTTGTTTGTTCATTCTTACTATTAAAGCAATTGGAATTATAAAATCTGTTCATCTGAAAGTAACGAAAGTTATTCCCAGCAATTGGTACAAATATACATTTGACAAGTATTATATATAAAAAAAAACGGTTTATGCAGCATACGAACGATACAAATAGGGGAATCGTTTCTTCAAACATTTTATTTCAGTCTCAATTTTTATATAACATTTCATAGTTTTTGATATATCAAATATTTGCATCGTTAAATTGCTCCTAATCAAAGTCATAAATAAATCGCATGCAATAATGGTAACCTAATCTCATTTACTTGCTACGATTGTAGCATTTATGAAAAAAAAATGTCGACTCTCGAAATGCTTATAGTATAATGTGGTTAAGTTGTCCCCCTTTGCAAATTGGCTGGTTGGAGAAATGGAAAACTAGATGGCTCTGTTTGGTTTGAGTTGTCCCCCTTTGCAAATTGGCTGTTTGGAGAAATGGAAAACTAGATGGCTCTGGTTGATAGTCAATTTGCATAAGTGGAGAAATGGACAGCATATAAACGGTACTTTTTTTTTAAGCAAGTGTGAAGAGAGCAGAGAGTGAAACGACGGTTGGAAGAAGTGACGGCGAATTCTTTTTGTGACAGTGAATTATTTTTGGACGTTGAAGAGCTCAACCTTTTGGAAGGAACAGCTGTGTCTTATATATATATTTTTAAATTTCTTTTTTTTTCTCTACTTCACTACAAGCTATTTCGGCGGGAACTATGGAAGCAAAGAGGATCAGCAGTGAAATGCTTAAGACGTTCTCTGGAGAGGGAGATGTTATAACCTGGCTAACCAAAGTTAAACTTGTCGCTAAGTTGCGGGACATCGCGGATGTAGCCAGCTTGATACCGCTGTATCTTGATGGTGATGCTCTGGCCCTATATCTGGAGATGCGGAAGTAGGATCGACTGACTGTTGACGCCATTGAGGAAAAGTTGAAGGAAGCATTTACCGAAGGACCGTTTGTGGCATATGGCAAACTAAGCCGTAATGGTGTGGACCGGAGAGCCTGTCGATGTTTACGCCAACAATATCAGGAGGTTGACGGGACTAGCAGGATTCAATGGAGGAGGCCATCGATAGATGGTTAAGATGGCCTTTATTAATGGCTTCCCAGACCATATATCTATAGCTCTGCAGCAACTGCCCGGTGTAAATACTATGGAGGTGGCGGAGTTGATTAGGCTAGGGTACTGACTAGGAAAAAAGAGTGAGCAGGGAATCGTAGCTGTCGCTCAACGAAGCAAACTGCAGCAGGAAATTGTGAAGAACGAAAAGCAAAGAGGACTGTGGCAGAGACCCAGGTTCTCTGGCAGATGCTACCGTTTCCAAGGCCCCCATATGGTGAGGGAGTGCAGGGAGCCAAAGCCAGAAGTCACGTGTTACCGCTGTAGGGAAGTCGGCCACATCAGTAGATTCTGTTCCCAGGGAAATGAACAGGGGGAAGCCACTGCGCCGGTGGCTACCCCACTTATTCGTTGAAGGCGCTTCAGGGTATGTCACCACAAGTAGAGGTTACCCTAAATGGACGAAGTGCAAAAGCCCTTGTCGACGCGGGCTGTACTTCAACAATTGTCACCAAAGACATGGTTGACACATGCAATGGAACTAGCAGCGTTACGGCAGTTGACGGCAGAGAGGTGAAGTGCAATGGCACAAGTATCGTTCGGTTGATGGTACGTGGGATGTCACTAACAATCCAGGCGATTGTTATTAACAAAATTGTCACGGGTGTCGATGTGGTGCTAGGGATGGACGCAATTGCTCGACTAGGGGGCGTTACGGTATATAGGAACTCCGTGAGATTTTTGGAGGACATCAAGGGGCTGCAGGTGTGCAATTCGAAAAAGGTGTCACAGGAACGGCCGGGGTAGACAAAAGTTGCACGATAGAGGACCAAGATTTCTCTGCACACTTTGCTGGTGAGAAATGGACAGTCAAGTGGGCATGGAAGGGAGAACCTCCCATACTGAACAACAGAGTGGAATGCTACGAGCATACGTTGTGAGGAGGCACACGAGTTGAATTTGAGAAGGAGGTGGATCTCAGAGGGGATTTTAAGACCATGGACGGAGAAGGTGGAAGGTGTGCTGCCGTTAATGGCGGTTGTTCAGCCCACAAAACAAAAAAGTTCGGCCAGTACTGGACTTCAGGGAGCTGAATGTACACGTTGCGTGTCACACGGGAGGCGATGTGATGGACGTGTGCGGAGAGACTATGCGAGAGTGGAGGCAGATTCAGAAGGCTGCGACGATTGTAGATTTAAAATCTACATACCTACAGATCCACATTTCACAGGAATTCTGGTAATACCAGCTGGTCAGATACAAGGGCCGAACGTACTGCCTGACTAGGTTGGGTTTTGGCCTGAATTCTGCACCAAAAATCATGGCAGCGATCCTCAAAACGGTGCTAAGCAAGGAGGACGCAGTCAGAAGAGCCACCAGTTCCTACATTGATGATATTTTGGTGGATGAGACGGTAACAACTGCGGAGGACGTAGTAAAACACCTCAACAGCTTTGGGCTAATTGCAAAACGCCCGGAATTGTTGGAGGGAGGAGCTGTGTTAGGGCTCCAACTAAGAAAGGACCAGATAGGACGGTTAGTGTTCCGGAGGGGAAATGAGATCCCGGAGGTGTCGGAAAAATTGAGCAGGCGAGAACTCTTCTCAATATGCGGAAGACTGGTGGGCCATTACCCTATTGCAGGATGGCTACGGACTGCATGTAGTTATATCAAAAGGCTAGCTAGTGGAGCGAAGTGGGAGGATGGAGTTGATAAAGAGACTGTGGACATTATGAGAGAGATTATTGAAGAGGTGAAGATGGAGGATCCAGTGAGAGGTGTTTAGTTTGTATCCAACAGTGAAGAAGGTGTTGTGTGGTGTGATGCAAGCTGTATAGCAGTGGGGGTCACCTTGGAGATAAGTGGTGTTACTGCAGAAGATGCTGCTTGGTTGCGGAAGAAGGACGACGTGGCTCACATAAATGTGGCAGAACTGGATGCGGTTATGAAGGGCATCAACTTAGCCTTGAAATGGGGGCTACAGAATGTTGAGGTGAGGACCGACTCAGCCACTGTGTTCTCTTGGATCCAGTTCGAAGCTACAGGAGAAAGGAGGGTGAAGAAAGGCGCTGCCGAGATGCTAGTAAAGCGTCGATTGATGATGTTAAGGGAGCTGATTGGGGAATTTGATCTTCAACTTAGGGTCACTATCGTTCCTTCAGCGAAGAACAGAGCAGATGTGATGACGAGGGTGAGGAAGATCTGGCTAAAGGCGCCTAATGAGGCGGCTGTTGCAATATGTTGTTTGAATGAAGACACTCTGAAGGATTTGCATGACATGCACCATTTTGGAGTGGATAGAACCTTGTTCTTGGCCAGGAAGGTGGACCCCAGAATCACAAAGGAGGCCGTTAGGACAGTGGTTGAGAGATGCAGCCGGTGTCAATCAATCGACCCTGCGCCGAGTAGACACGAAGCTGGTGAGGTTCAGGTGGCAGAGAACTGGAGCAAGTTGGCGATAGACGTAACGCACTATCGACAGAGGCCGTATCTGTCAATGGTCGACTGTGGACCAGGAAGAGTAGCCATGTGGAGGAAAATCAAGGCGGAAAATGCAGGTGACATTGCAAAGGTCTTGGAAGAGGTGTTTTTGGAAAGGGGTCCAGTGACGGAAGTGCTAATGGACAATGGAACTGCTTTTCACTCAGCTGCCATGGAGAATGTGTTGGATAAGTGGGGAGTGCGGCGCTATTTCAGGGCTGCATATAGACCAGGCAGAAACGGAATTGTGGAGCGGCATCACAGGACCATTAAGGCTATAGCTGAAAGGGGCCAGATTTCGCCGCCAGAAGCTGGTATAATATGGCTCCAAAGTCAGGGCAAAAAGTGGAGTCAGTGCCGCAGAGGGTAGTCTTCAAGTACGAGTGGCGGCATCCCCGAACTGCACAGGTACCCGCGGAGGAAGGCGAGAAGCGAGCGACTGTGCGAGTGGGAGAGGAAGTGTGGATCAAACCGCCTGATGCTCGCTGTACCACACGCTGGGGGAGGGGCATTGTGACAAGTGTCCAATCCCCGAACAATGTATCTATCGATGGCATCCCTCGACACATCCTTGATGTGCGGCCGGTAGTGGTGTCATCAGAGGAAGACAGCGACGTCGAGCCAAGTAGTGACGTTCACGAAGAGGCTTCGCGGAGATCGCAGCGAGAGAGACGGCTGCCATGTTGGTCGAGCGACTACGTGATGGGTTGACATGTGATAATCGTGTAGATCAAGGGGGCGTGTGGTTTGAGTTGTCCCTCTTTGCAAATTGGCTGTTTGGAGAAATGGAAAACTAGATGGCTCTGTGTGGTTTGAGTTGTCCCCCTTTGCAAATTGGCTGTTTGGAGAAATGGAAAACTAGATGGTTGATAGTCAATTTGCATAAGTGGAGAAATGGGCAGCATATAAACGGTACGTTTTTTAAAGCAGGGTGAAGAGCGCAGAGAGTGAATTGACGGTTGGAAGAAGTGACGGCGAATTCTTTTTTTGTGACGGTGAATTATTTTTGGACGTTGAAGAGCTCGACCTTTTGGAAGGAACAGCTGTGTCTTATATATATTTTTTAAATTTCTTTTTTTTTCTACTTCACTACAGTGAACGTCATCAAGCTGAGAAAATAGTGTTTGCTGTCTGTGTCATCAAGCTGAGAAACTATTGCCTTTTTCATTCCTGATAAAACGTAAAGACGCCTGAGTGTCGATGAAGTCGTTTCCACAATGAAAGAAGACGTTTCTTATCTTCCACCTAAAACAACCATGGAGATCTTGTCGGATCGCGTTTGAAGGTGACATCTGCGAATCGCAATCATGGGCCATAAACAAAAAGCAAAAATCAAGAAAACCCTAAAAAAGCGAAGAATTTTTTATATAAGAAAACCTGACCTGTTGTGTACTCCACTGAGCTCGGGTTAAATGGCTTGAATCAAGAAATAGTGAGTTTGCCAACGCAGTTAGATCTGAAAAGTGAAAAATATATATATAAAATTAAATTCCCCCTCTTCTCTATGTTCTACGGGTTAAATAATATTGTTACAAGTTATGCTATTTCCTTATGGAAAATTCTAATCTTTCTTCCTTATTTTGTTTATTACCAGTCAAAATGTAATAAAAGAAAACTGTTGAAAGAGAAAGAAGAGAGGGTTATAAAAGACGGGGAGTATCAAGCAATATTCAGTGAGAAAGGGGGAAGTGATAGATTAGACGTTATTAAGAGATAGTTCACTTAATTAGCAAATTGCGGATGATGAAAACAACTTTTAAAAAAGTATTTTTCAACCTAACTTAATCCCCAAATTGACGAAGATTATTTTTTTAGAGAATTTATGAAATTTTTAAAACAAGTTGAAACATAATTTATTTAATCTGTAAAATTCTTTTTCTTATTAATTGTTCACTGTTATTATATAGGGTGCTATTTTTTAAACGTTTCCATCGGGAATCCGCGCAGAATTTCGAACGAAAGTCTTTATTTAACGGCAATGGCAAGTGCTCATCTGAGCCCCAATCTATGGTCCCCTCGCCAAACTTTCACAAAAAACACTCGTCTAGTTAAAACCATTATCAATAATTTCCCTCACTCTTTATATATGCCTAAACCTAAACGTAGATTTCATGAATTAAGCTCCGTTCTTAGAACTGCACGCCTATGGAACTCTCTTCCGTTTTTCTGCTTTCCAGCTGACTACAATATGGTTGTCTTTAAGTCCAACAAACAAATTCTTGATGAGCCGTCCCCTTAAGTAATCCAATTTATCAAATTTCCACTAATAAAGATTATTACGATATTATCTAATTGACTACTGTATACTCATTAACTCTTATCCTCCAGTGGCTTCCGGGCGTTGATAAATGGTAGCTCCTATGTAAAAAAAAAAAAACGGGCAAATTGCTCTTATTCAATAAAGTCTTAAGTATGCGAACTACTTAAGACTTTATGGAATAAGAGCAATGTGCTCGTGTTTTTTTGTTTTGTTTACATAGGAGTCATCATATTTTTTTGTGTGTGTTTTTTAGTATCTTTCGGTACTAAGGATTTGACCTTTAACCTCCAGACGGCTGTTAATTAGAACTGATTATACTTAACTCGTTGCGCCACGAAATTCCGTGCAGATTACCGAGTTCAAAATAAAGATTCCCAAGTTAAAACAAAATGCCCCCGAAGAAAGTCGGAGGTTAAATCAGCCAAAACGTTCTGAAAATATCACCTATGTTTAAAAGAGTAGTTCGAATAATTCAAGTAATATAAATGACCAATCCTCATCTAAAATTCATGAAAAGGATCAACCTGATAGAAAATACACCACTAAAATGATAAAATCAACGCAAAACACAGCAGTAAAACTAAAATCCGTTAGAGACATGTTTACAACTCGAACTAAATTTGTGCGATAATCAAAATATAAACTTTATATATAGCCTAGCAGACAGAATCGGCGTTGTCAGGGATTGGATGAAGAACGTTGTGTACTGCTACACACAGCCCCTATTATAATATCTATAGTTATTCTTAATTTAACATTTTATAAAACCAATTTTTGAATGTAGGCTGGAGGTCAGTGGATGTGCTTAGGTTAAGTTGCGTGGAGGCGGCCGTAAGTGACATCGTCCATCCTCGGCGTCTCCTGGGAATCATCGAGAAGTAAAAAAAAAAAAAAATTTATTAACATGGTTGGAAATTGTACATGGAAAGCCGAGCCTGATTGGTTGAGGTGCTGAATGCCGTGATTTCAATTTCAGTCCTTTGATTGGACCGCTAGAAAACTTCCTGCGCGCGCAGTTTTAAAACTCAGACATTTTCGTCCTCTTCGCAAAAACGCTGCCAGGGTGTGGACGTCAAAAAAGTATTTCCCCCAAGGGTAGCCGTCGAGGTCAACCATGCTTGGAGCATCATCCCCTTTTTCCCCTTTTACCAAGTATTTATTCCTATTATGATACGAATTTTTAGACGAACATCGTCTTTCCTAGAACTGATAATTCAACTCCGTTTATTGGAGTTTTATTCATCAAGATACCATAAATAAATGGTATCTGTTCACTTTTACCAGCTTCTCCGAAGGGAAGCAATTCTACACCTCAAGAAAACTACC
Organism: Euprymna scolopes; assembly: GCF_053919585.1. NCBI lineage: Eukaryota > Metazoa > Mollusca > Cephalopoda > Sepiida > Sepiolidae > Euprymna > Euprymna scolopes. The sequence continues at coordinate 25,274,986 of NC_136526.1, read as the reverse complement.
AGACTCTCAGAGACGCGAGAAATGGGCATATTTTTCGCAATCCTTCTTAGAAATTCTTCTCCTCAGGTAAGGCTTTCTTTATTCCATTGTCCTTTTTCAGCTGCCGAATTCTAAAGCGTGTGAGGAAATTAATTCTCACAACATTTCTATATTTTGTTGTCTTCCTATAATTCTAATTGTTGTCTTCCTATAATTCTAAAACGTATTTTTCATGGATGACGTAGATATTATTTATCCACTTCCATTAAAATGTATGAAATTTGCATAGCGTTCGTTTTTCATTTTAATTTTGTTTTAGTGTGATGTGATGGTAGAGTGCGATCTGAAGAACACATCTACATTTAATGGCCAATAAAATAGTGATTACAGTCATTAACTAGATTATGTAACCTATATTTCATTAGGATAATTTTATTACTCTCATATTTTACCTCTAATATATATATATACTATTGATTCTGACACGTGTGTGCACCGCCGCACCGGCCCAGTATTGTATTACATAAAATAACTGAAAATTTGATGTGTAGTAATCCTTTTTGTATTTCGATTATTGAAGAGATACTTGTTTGTGAATGGACACTTTGTCTCGATGTGCGCTTACATACATATTCGCCACGTAAACGTTTTATTTCTACGTGCGTGCGCGCACACGCACACACACACACACACACACACACATGATTCTACTTACATCTTCTTTGTACGCATTATAAATTGGCACTACTTCATAGCGAACTCAGTTTTGTTCGCGAATAATAAATGTTCATTTGTTTCTCAAATTGTGACTTTATTTTACATCGCCATGTTTCTATATTAAACCGAAAATATTTACATTGGACAACGAAAATATTTACATTGGACAACGAAAATATTTATATTGGACAACGAAAATATTTATATTGGACAACGAAAATATTTACATTGGACAACGAAAATATTTACATTGGACAACGAAAATATTTACATTGGACAACAATAATATTTACATTGGACAACTAAATTACGACCAAATCTTTTCATAATTTTAATTCAAGAATTAAAACAATTTAAAAAAGATCAAATGATATGAAATTTAGTTTTTGCCAACTTAGATCTCATTAATCCTTAACATAATAATTAATACTGCAGATGAAACTAAGCTCAGTGGTTAGCAGGTTAAGTTAATTATAGTGTACATTTATATAACACTCGTTCATTTTATAATTCGGTTGATTATAGCATTTATATCATAATTAAATATTAAAAAATTATAATCCATCTAAAAAATAAACATTTAAAATCTTTGTACGCACGTTTCAATTGTGTTTTAGTATAATAAAGCTTGGAAGACTTTCAATTTCAAGTCAGATTATTTACGATTTCCAGTATATATATATATATATATATATATATATATATATATATATATATATAACATTCGTATTCCTGCTTGTTTGGTTGTTTTTTACAATTTGATTATGTTATGTCCCTTGGATCGGTGGGAGTTGTCCCCCTTTGTTCAATGTTTATAATGTAAACTCTCGGACGTAAACGTGAATAAACGAGACTTTGTCAGTCGGCCATGTTGGTCTGAACGGTCACATATCCTTGTCCTATTATTATTAATAGAAACCTCAAATGTGAGCAAAATACGGGGAAAGACATATACTAAATATCGAGCCTAAGAGCCGTTAAAAAAAAAATACGTGAAGTTCCATAATAACCCCCCAGTATGAATAGCCACGTGAGTCCACCAGAGCCCTTTCCATTCGACCAACCTGAGTCATGGGAAAAATGGATACGACGGTTCAACCGTTACCGGACAGTGTCCAGGCTTGACGAAAAACCAAATGCTTGTCAAGTGGACACCCTAATATATTGTATGGGTTTATCATTTTAGACATTTTCGCCACATTCAAACTTGCACCCGAGGAAGTCCAGAACTTCAATATAGTGGTAGCAAAGTTCAATGACATTTTCAAGGGTGATACAAACGTAATTTATGAACGGGCCAGATTCAACCGAAGGTGTCAAGAGGAAGGTGAGTCCATTGATTCATTCATCACTAACCCCACACACTAGCTAAAAACTGCAATTTTCGAGACCTGCACGAGGAATTAATTCGTGATAGAATTGTAGTTGGGTGCACAGATCCTAAGCTATCACTAAGTCTGCAAATGATTCCGGACCTCACCTTGGATGGGGCCATCAGACGCGCACGACAGAGTGAAACAATAAAATCACAACAGCATCTCCTGCGGTCTTCAGAACACATCGTTGGTGAAGATCTAGCTGACAATAATATTGCAGTCCACCACGTTAGTGACAACCGAATTCGCAGACAAGGTCAGGGTAAACACATGACAAGACCCGGGCGAGAACTGCACTACGAAAATCGACAAAGAAATGAGCGCACACAGCAGTATAGACCAGAGGCTGAGTGCCACCGCTGTGGTAACAAAAGACGCACGTGTCCTGCCATCTCAGCCACCTGCCACAATTGTGGTAGGGTTGGCCACTATGTTCAGTGCTGCCGCACACGAAGGCTGCATGAAATTAAACCTAGCTCAGATGACTGTGAAAGCGATCAGAATGCGTACCTTGGTGTTCTGACGATATCAGAGATCAGCATAAGTAAGCCTTGGCGAACCAATATCGCCATCAATGGAGTGCCACTGAAATTCAAGCTGGACTCTGGGGCGGATGTGACCGCGATTCCAGAGCACATATATAAGTTACGGAGAGACCTACCAGACCTCTCAGATACCCACAAAATTCTTCATGGTCCAAGACGTATTCCACTCAAAGTGACTGGAGTGGTCACTGCAACTGTCTCGCATGAAGATCTTTCAGCAGAACAGAGGATATTTATTATCCCCAATCTCGAGGAGCCACTGTTAGGAAGGCCATCCATCGAAGCACTTAAGCTCGTAACTGTCCACCCAAACTTACATACCATCAGCAGCCAGAAACGTCCATTCGACCCAAAAATAGAAATGCCAGACTTATTCACAGGCCTAGGCACATTTGGAGAAGAATGTACCATACTCTTACATCCGGACGCGAGTCCATACTCAGTACCCACACCACGACGCGTACCACTACCCTTGATGGAGAAAACACGGACTGAGCTCCAGAGAATGGAGAAACTGGGGGTCATAAGCAAGGTTGACACACCCACCGAATGGTGTTCCCCCATAGTTGTAGTACCAAAAGCAAATGGAACGATTAGGATATGCGTAGATCTCACAAATCTCAATAAGTGCGTAAAACGTGAACTCCACATGCTCCCCACGGTCGACCACCTTTTGGCTCAGTTAGGGAAAGTAAAAATCATGAGCAAGTTGGATGCCAACAGCGGGTATTGGCAGATTCCACTTTCATCAGAATCTCGTTCGCTGACGACCTTCATAACTCCATTCGGACGATACCAATTCAACCGCCTCCCGTTTGGTATTTCATCAGCGAGTGAGATCTACCAGAGACGCATGTCACAAGTACTAGAGACCGAAATTGGAGCCATATGCATGCAAGATGATGTTTTAGTATATGAAAAAAAACCAACAAGAACATGATGCCCGGCTGAAGAGCACACTGAAAAAAATTCAGGCTGCTGGTATTACGCTCAATTCGGGAAAATGCGAAATATCCAAGTCGTCAGTAAAATTTCTTGGACATATACTCAGTGCTGACGGCCTACAACCTGATCCGGAAAGGATCACTGGTATCTCGAAATTCCAAACACCAACGAACATGACAGAAACCCGCCGGTTCTTAGGGATGATGAATCAATTAGGAAAATTCATTCCAAACCTAGCAGACATGACTAAACCATTAAGGGATTTATTGAGTCATAAATATGCGTTTGTTTGGGACAATGCACAGCAGGATGCATTCTCCTCCATCAAGAAAGCATTGTGTTTAGCACCTGTGCTATGCCTGTACAATCCATTAAGTGAGACTGCTGTTTCTAGCGACGCTTCATCTAATGGCCTAGGAGCAGTATTATTACAACGACAGGATAACACAAAATTATATCCCATCGCCTACGCTTCACGAGCCATGTCAGAAACTGAAACTCGTTATGCACAGATAGAAAAGGAGGCCCTAGCCATAACATGGGCTTGTAGACGCTTTTCAGACTATCTTGTTGGACTACACTTCACAGTGGAGACAGATCACAAACCACTCGTGCCACTACTAGGTACTAAGGACCTTAGTGAACTTCCAGCAAGGATACAGAGGTTTCGAATACGTTTAATAAGGTATGCATACACAATTCGCTATGTCCCTGGTAAGGAACTATACACAGCTGATGCTCTGTCAAGAGCGGTATCTGACAACGGGCCCACCAAACAAGACAAGGACCTCGAAGAGTTAGCAACAGCGTTCGTCCACACCGTGATGGAATCTTTACCTGCCACAGAAAAACGTCTGAAAGAGCTGGAGGAAGCCACTAAAACTGCAACTGCATATTACAATATGTAAGAAATGGCTGGCCATCAAAGGATCATGTCCCAGCATAAATTAAACCCTATTGGGCCTACCGTGGCAGCATCACGTGTGAGAATGGATTACTGATGTATGGCACACGGATCATAATCCCATCGCTACTGAGACCGACTATTATTGCGAAAATCCACTCAGGTGCAGACAAAGAGTTCGCCAGTCCGTATGGTGGCCAGGACTATCTGAACAAATCAAAAGAACTGTAGAAAACTGTCCAAGATGCGCCGAGCTAAGACACCAACCGCCTGAACCCCTCATGACAACTGAGCTTCCAACAAGACCATGGCACACTGTAGCCTCTGATCTGTTTGAGTTAAAAGGCAGCAGCTATGTCATACTTGTCGACTACTTCTCTCGATATGCAGAAATCGCCATGCTTACATCAATGACTTCCAGCGCAATGATACAGAGTTTTAAAGCTATTTTTGCCAGACATGGGGTACCTGTCATCCTAAGAACAAACCCAGGAAGCCAGTACACTTCGAAGGACTTTGCCAAGTTCGCAAATGACTTGGGTTTCCAGCACGTTACAAACAATCCCCGCTATTCCCAAAGCAACGGAGCTGCAGAAGCCTGTGTGAAAACAATGAAGAGAATGTTAAAGAAGGCAAAAGACCCATATCTTTCTTTGCTTGCACACAGAGCGACACCAATGGACTGTGGGTTTAGCCCCAGCGAACTGTTAATGGGCCGACGTCTGAGGACAAACGTCCCGACTCACCCGGATCTACTAAACCCCAGTTGGCCCGATCTTGAGAATTTTAGACAGAGGGAAAGGAACCAGAAGGCTCAACAGCAACTCACACACCGCCTATCAAAAAAGCTAAAGAACTACAACCACTCGAAAATGGCACACCGGTATGGGTCAGAAGCTCCAAACCCCCAAACCAGGAAGGCATCGTTGTTGGAATGGCAAATACACCACGTTCCTACATTCTACGGACCAAAGAAGAAGGGACAATAATCCGACGCAATCGACGACACATTGTACCCAAACCACCAGAAATGGTCGAGGCTCACACATCGGAGACCCATGAAGACAGTCATCTACCTAGGGAAGAAACAGTCAAAACAGCATACCCCACTCTCACCTCTCAAGAGTATACAACAACCAGATCTGGGCGTCAGTCAAGACCACCTATTAAACTAGACCTATAATATATGTATATACAAATATATATATATATAAAAGTAAACAAATGAACTCTTTTCTTTTAATAGATATATCAAGTGTGTGTGTGTGTGTGTGTGTGTGTGTGTGTGTGTGTGTGTGTGAGAGAGAGAGACCATATAGTAAAAGAACATTAAACATTATTAAATAAAATAAAAAAAGGGAGATGTTATGTCCCTTGGATCGGTGGGAGTTGTCCCGCTTTGTTCAATGTTTATAATGTAAACTTTCGGACGTAAACGTGAATAAACGAGACTTGGTCAGTCGGCCATGTTGGTCTGAACGGTCACATATCCTTGTCCTATTATTATTAATAGAAACCTGACATAACAGATTAATATATACAAAAGGTCCCTTACTTTACTATTTAATTTATTTCTATATATAGTATGATCCTTGCAAAATATACAATTAGGAGATCATGTCATTTGCATATTACATGAAGAAAAATCGATTTTATTAAATAGCGGTGTCTTAATTAATGTTTCTAGCGAGAGAATTGTTTAAAGTGTTCTATTTAACATTGTTATTTAATAAATTTTAAACAATACTTATATTGATAACATATTTAATTTTATTTATTTGGAATTATTATTTCAACATCGATTAAAAAAATATTTGTAGAGTGTTTTGCCCCAAGAGACTTCCGAACATTTCATCTGGTTGTTTTTATTCTTTAAACGGCTATACAAAAATCGGTAAATTTTTACGATGTGACCCAGTGTCGTTCAACACCTAAAAAATGAAGATATACTGCTCTCCTCTAAATTCCACAGTTTACACTTTTCTTTTTTTCACGTTAATCTCATCGATTGCAAACTTAACTTTCTAATTTAAAAAAAATACATTTTTACGACGTGACTAAGCGTCGTTTACCACCTAAAATTTTGTTAGGCCTAATACGTTTAAACACTCTTTATAAAGAATATGAAAGAAGAAATTTTGAAAAAAAGAAAATAAACATTTTAGAGTGGAGAATCGCTTTTCTATATAAATTTAATATAAAATGAGCACCCACTTTTTGGCCACAAAGCGTTCAACGACACATGCCATCTTTAGCATTTTTCCAAATTTTGCGATCGAGGGGGTGGCAAAACATGACAAATACAATTTGTTTTTTTAGAGGGGAATTACATTTGAAACATAAAATAACGATGAATTTAATTTTATGGGACCATTCTGTACTTTCACCTAACAATTTTATAAACAAAACGACCCCAAAATATGACAAATTTTATTTTTTTGGAGGGAGAAAGATTACATTAAAAACATAAAACGACGAAAAATTTCATTTAATTGTTTTTGGAATAAATTTTGGGTAGATCTTAATTTTTTAGGGTTCTGCCTTTTTGACTAAATTTTTGCGATCGAACCAGCATTCGCTGCAATTTTTATTGTAACAAAAGTTGTAACGATTTATTTATTTATATTTGGGGGGATTTTTTTTACAGTGTTCAATATCTGGAGAATAGTTTCTTCTCTTTGTATTCCTTCTGCCGAAATATCTGGTCGAGAGGGTATCACGTACTTCTTTTTTGGGGTGATTACATGTTTTCATCCGTTCTTTTATGTTTGGAATTGTTGTGAGGGTATCCACGTTGCCCATGATGAAATGATATATATATATATATATATATATATACATATGAACGATGTATATATATATATATATATATATATATATATATATATATATATATATACACGAGCAAACAGTTAATAAAACATGTTAAAAAACACTTTGAAATGAGTTAAAACATATTTAATCTGAAAAGGAAACACTAGATAAGTGGATAGTCCTTAATCCGTAGAGTTTCGAAGAAATACTTTCTTTCTCGTCAAAGGGTAGGAATTAGCAAAATGCGGGATCGGATTTTGCATGCAAAAGTATTTGATGAAACAACAAGTAAGTCAAAGATCTTACTTGATAACAAAAAAGTGAAGCAGAGGGAATATGGTGAAGAAAAAGTTGATTACACGTGAATGGATAGTCTGGTGGAAGATAAACAATCCAGTGACGGTAAAATCCAAATATATAACTTCAAGAAAGTTAATTGAATTTCCATTTGCACAAGTAAAATCCAAGGAAATTCCGTAATTGGAAGAAGATGGTCCAAAGTAATCCAAAGGCAGAAATCCATGGAATAATTCACAAAAATGTGTACAAGGGAAAAAAGGAAAATTTTCAATAATATTAATAAAAGAAAAATATGATATGCTTTTCACTCTACTGCCGAGACTTAAATATAAATAAGAAAGATCAGGGAAGAAAAAGAGGGGGAAAAATTAAATGGTGATAGAGTTAAATATAAAATAGAGAAACAAATGTCAAAATAACCCAGACAGGAAATGTTGAAGGCGCGAAAAAAAACATATAGGGCAAAATCATATAGGTCAACTGAAATGTACAGGTCATCACTTAAAAAATGCCAGCAAGAGTTGTTAGAAGACACTAAATGGAAAATAAATAAATTAATTAATGAATAAATAGAAAATAAATAATAAATAAACAATAAATAAATAAAAAGATTAAAAAAATGAAATATAAAATAAAAAATTGATAAAAAATAAAAAATTAAAAAAATATTTAAAAAAAATAAAAAAAATAAAAATAAAATAAAATACTGAAAAAAAAGAAAGAAAAATTATTTAAGGGGAGAAGATGGCCGGTATCTTCAAATTCAGGAAAAAGCAAGAAAAAAAGTAAGTAAATGCATATAGTAAAATAAATATACATACAAGATATGAAAGTGTGAGTAGATTGATATATTAGATAGATAGGAAAGTTTAAAGAATAAAGCAGAAAATGCAGATAAAAAACCGACCATGCAAAGAAGGAATAAAGAATTAAAATAAAGGATTAATAAATTATAAAATATTAAGAAGTGTGTAGAAAAAACGATAAAGTTAAAGCAATTTTTTATATATCTATCTATATAAAAGGTAAAAGTAATAACTATGTAATTTCAAAATTGCCATTATTAAATTTGGACTTTTTTTTCATTTTTAGAATTTATTATATTGTTACTGTTGTGAGTTTAGAGCGCTAGTGCGCATGCGTACCAGATGTTTACAAATAGAACGAAATTGGCGCCTTTTCCCAGCTTAATCGTTCGTTACCGACCATGTTGTTGTACCTGCTGAATTTTATGTTGAATAAAACCTTTCTAATATCTTAAAAGGTCTTTACTTTTCATTACAATTTATTCAACATAAAATTAAAAATTAACAGCAACAATGGATGCTATACTGAGACCTGGTAAATTTGAAGGATCGTCAGATACAACCGCTGACGAATGGAATCATTGGTATCGTACCCTCATCAACTGCATCAACTCTCTCACAGTCGCTCATCCTCAAAATCCTCCGAATAAGTTAAGTATTCTGATTAATTTCATCTCACCGAAGGTCTATTCTCTTATATCTCACTGTTCAACATTCGAGAGGGCTATTAGCATCCTTCAAGCAACCTATGTAAAACCGGTAAATTCTGTGTTTGCTCGTCACCTTCTCGCCACTAGGAAACAAAATCAAGGTGAATCTATTGATCAGTTTCTCCTAAAACTAAAGAATCTTTCAAAGGATTGTAAATTTGAAGATGTTACTGCCTCTCAACATGCGGAGCTAGCGATACGTGACGCATTTATCACAGGTCTCACTTCCTCAACTATTAGGCAGAGATTACTTGAAAGTTTTGAAATTAACCCAGATCATGCCGTATCAACTGCACGAAGTCTAGAAATGGCCCAACATAATGCAGCAGCTTATGACACATCAATTGTAGCAAAGGCATCTATTCATGCAGATGAATCTGAAAATAACTCTAGTTTGGAATTAACTAATGAATGTGCTGCTGTTTTCCAGAAATAATCAGGCGACTCACTTCACCAGATGCCAATTCTGTGGACGAGAAAATCATTCTCGAAATATTTGCCCAGCTCGGAATGCTGACTGCCTTAAATGCGGAAAGAGGGGCCACTTCTCTAAAGTCTGCCGATCTAAAATAAAACAACCAACTTATAATACCAGGACTAGTTCTGCATATATTGCCCTCACTGCGTCATCCCAATGCACTCCATGCACACAATATTCTGTAGTAAATGCAACAATTAATAGTACCTGTTTGAAAGCTATGGTAGACAGTGGAAGCACTCATAACTTTATACGAATGAACATCGTGAGATCACTCGGCCTTAGTATATTACCTTTTAATGATACGGTAAGCATGGCTTCCTCGAATCTCACGAGCAAAACCTTAGGACACTGTGTTGCGTCCATCGCTGTTAATGGACAAATTTACACTAATATGCGTCTATCTATCCTTCCCAACTTGTGTGCTCCAATTATACTAGGACAAGAGTTCATGCAATTGCATAACTGGGTGGAATTCCGTTATAACGGAAAGATACCATCTTTACAGATTTGTAACGTCACTCAGATGAAAATCGAGCCACCGTCTCTTTTTGCTAATTTAGCAAAGAATTGTAAACCCATCGCAACAAAAAGCAGAAACTACTCAGCATCGGACTGCGAATTTATCCGGAATGAGATACAAAAATTATTAAAAGAAGGTATCATAATCAAATCGAATTCCCCATGGAGAGCCCAAGTACTAGTAACTAGAAATGAAAGACATAAGCGTCGCATGGTCGTTGACTATTCTGCAACTATAAATCGGTTTACACTTTTGGATGCTTTTCCGCTTCCCAAAATTTCGGATATCATACGCCAACTATCACAGTACAAAATTTTCAATAAGTTGGACCTGAAGTCTGCATATTATCAATGCCCTATACGTAGAGACGAGAGAATTTACACAGCATTTGAAGCTGACGGAGGACTATACGAGTTTTCTAGATTACCTTTTGGGCTAACGAACTCAGTAGCTGTGTTTCAACGTATTATGCATAATCTGATTCAAGAACATGAACTCCAAGGTACATTTGCCTACATTGATGACATTGTCATCGGAGGAAAAACTAATAAAGAATTAAACGAAAATATGGAAGCTTTTAGAAAGGTTATCAACCGTCTTATCTTGCAACTAAACCCTGTAAAATGTGAATATGGTATAACTAAACTAAAGTTTCTAGGGCACTTATTGGAAAATGGAACAATCAGTCCTGATCCAGACAGACTTACACCACTAAAAGAATTACCGATTCCGAACTGCAGTAAGTCACTCAGGCGGGCTCTAGGTCTCTTCTCATACTATTCACCATGGATAGAGAATTTCTCAGATCGGATTTCACCTTTATTAAACATTACGTCCTTTCCTATCACTGAGAAACTCAAAAATCAATTTCAAGCCATGAAAGATGAAATTTGCAAGGCTTCGGTTGCAGCCATTGAGGATGAAGTTCCTTTTACGATAGAAACTGATGCATCTGCGACAGCATTAGCAGCCTGCCTTTCCCAGAATGGACGTCCAGTAGCATATTTTCCCAGAACCCTAACGCAGTCAGAGCGTCGACATTCAGCAGTGGAACGTGAATCGGCAGCCATTGTAGAATCTGTGCGTAAATGGCGTGACCTCTTACTCGGTCGACACTTTACCATTATTACTGACCAACAGGCTGCATCATTTATGTTCAACACGCAGACACCAAATAGTATTAAAAACGATAAGCTGCTTCGGTGGAGACTTGAACTTTCAAACTATTCTTATGAGATAGTATATAGACCAAGTTCTCTTAATAACTCTGCAGATACCCTTTCTCGATCATGCTCTGCTTCGCGCTCATTATCACTAAAGGACCTGCACGCAGCACTTTGTCATCCTGGAGTAGCGAGACTCTATCACTTTGTGAGGCAGAAGAATCTACCATTCTCCATGGAAGATGCTAAGCGCACCTGCGCTGAATGTCAAATATGTGCTGAACTAAAACCAAGGTTCTTCAAACCTCCATCAGGTCGATTAATCCATTCTCGATCCCCCTTTGAACGTCTTTCATTAGATTTCATGGGGCCGAAACCATCTACGAATAATCTCAAATACCTACTCGTGATTGTAGATGAATATTCACGCTATCCTTTTGTATATCCATGTCAGGACATATCAACAAAAACTGTTATAAATTGTCTCCAGAATTTATTTACCTTTTTTGGCTGCCCAGATTCCATCCATAGTGATCGAGGAAGTCAGTTTATTTCATGTGAACTAAAAGAGTTTCTCTGGCAACATGGAGTTGTGATTACCCACTCAACTCCATACCATCCAATCGGCAATGGACAATGAGAGAGAGAGTAAATGGCACAATTTGGAAAACGATCAAACTTGCACTCAAAACCAAGCAATTGGACGAACGTCACTGGCATGAAGTACTCGACATAGCTTTGCACTCTATTCGATCGCTACTTTGTACAGCAACTAACTCAACCCCACACGAGAGAATGTTTAACTTTTCCAGAAGGTCGGGCACCGGATATACCTTACCCGAGTGGCTGCAAGGAGGACCGGCCCTCCTTAGGAAGTTTGTCCGCCAACACAAGTCAGATCTCCTAGTGGAACCAGTAGATATAATATCTGCAACTCCCAATTTTGCCAGAATTCGTTTCCCTGAGGGCCGTCAGTCAACAGTCTCAACAGAAGACCTAGCCCCACTCCTGTCACTGACCCCTCCTCTACAAACTTGGAATCTCCTGTCACCCCTTATCATGGTACATCACAAGATTCTACTACTCCATCAAACATCCGCGAACCAGAGTTGATTGATCAACAGGAGACCCCAAAGAATAATACCTCACCAAATGGAGAGTCTTTCTCTTCAGTCGACAAAACAAAGTGTTTAGAAAAAGAAGAGCAGCAGCAACAGTCTGACTCGAAGAAGGGCATTTTCAAATTTCTTCCAGAAGCTACAAAAAGGGGAAGGAAGATCACCTGCAACCCGAAATATAAATAAAATGTGGTGGAGAGTGTTGTGAGTTTAGAGCGCTAGTGCGCATGCGCACCAGATGTTTACAAATAGAACGAAATTGGCGCCTTTTCCCAGCTTAGTCGTTCGTTACCAACCATGTTGTACCTGCTGAATTTTATGCTGTATAAACCTTTCTAATATCTTAAAAGGTCTTTACTTTTCATCACAGTTACTTTGAGGGGAAGTAATTATAGTTATAGCTTCGGTTGTGCAGAGGCGACATGACTTAGAGTCTGGAGTATAAGACTTAACTATTTTATGATAGTCCATTAGATTGAGAAGGGGGTATTGTTAAAGTTAAGTTTTTTAATTAAAGTGGTTAGAGAAGTTCCTTGGTTATTATTAGAATTATGGTTGTTAAAAGAAGAAATGTGGTTTGATATTCTTTTCTTAATTAATGTTGAAGTAGCGCCGATATATGCATGCACTTTATTAAAAGCTCGAGGTCTGGTATTAATATTAATTTGCTGATTTGCATTAGTTAAATGGTTTGAATTTTGTTCATAGTGTTCAACAAATGGTGGGACAATGTCTGTATGAGGACTATTTTGGAGGGGATAATGAGTGTTTTTAGTGTAAGGATGGCTGTTAGGGGAAATATCATTATTCACATTAATATTATTATTATTATTATTATTATTATTATTATTATTATTAGTTGTATGATTGTAGATGGAGGGGCTGCTCGAGTGGTGTATTGGATTATTAACTATATCAGATGGAGGATGGGAAGAAGAATAACTTGAAGACGAAATATTAGTGTCTGTTATGGGAGGATTGCGTGGGAGCTCAGTAATAGTGCAAGAATATATAACATTTTATGGATGCAATCATTATTGAGTGGGCAAAGATGTTTGTTATTACAATTACAGTTAGTTTTGGGTTTAATTGGGAAAGGAATTTTTGGGGCTGATTTAATTTTTTTTGTTATTAGATGTTAAGATTCTTTGTGCTAAATTAGGCATTGTTGAATAAGAAATCCTGATTGAATTTTTATTGAAAATAGAACTATATCTGTGTGGAGTTTTGTACAATGTTGAAGAATTCCTTAGGTATATTAGTTTTGACATTTAGGCTAAATGGAGGATTAAACCAAATATTTTTCTTTCTCCTAATGCGACCAGGTGGGTTATAGGTATTGCGATTAGTATTTTGGTTTGGATTATATATGTATACTGGTTCATTGTTATTGATAGCAGCAGATCTTGTTATTTGAACTGGTTTCTTACGAGTCAAATTGTGTGTGATTACAGATTTAAGACGGCCTGCAGGAGGAGCATAATTGTTGTATTTAATCTTTTCCTTGTGTTCTAAGTTCCATAAGACATTATTGAAGAAAGTAGCATTTTGATTAAAAGTTTTTTTATCAGCAGAAAGAGCAGAAATTCTTCTAGAGACGGATGGTACTATAGATTTTATAATTGAGTTGTGGCGGTTAGAAGATTTATGGACGTATAAAAGCGCAAGATTAGGTTTATGATAGGGGCTATGAGTTTCGGTGTTAAGATTAAGTGTGACATCTAGAAAATTTGAAATTTTTTTGTTTGGTCCGATAATTATAGAAAGGCCAAAGTTATTGAAGAAGTTATGTAATTTTTTAATTGTTGCGTTGTACTCTCTTGGCCTGGCTGTTGTAGTAAAAAGGGCATCGTCTCTATAAAGGCCTCCTTGGATATGTTTAAAGTGGTATTTAAGTAAGAAGATTCCCACTAAATCGGTAACTTCTGCAGAGTCAGAAGCACCCATCAAGATGTCAGGGGTATCCTTTCTAGTCCAAAGCTTATTGTTAAATTGTATAAGAGACTTTCTCGCTAGGAGAATTGATTTTATTTCTAAATTAGTTAAGTCAGAATTTCTTTTAACAAAGATAAGAGCCTTATTTAAAAGGATCGGAGAAATTGATTGATAATAATTTTGAATATCAAAGGTTATGAAGTTAAGGAGGTGTTTATTTTTAAGGAAGACAAACCAATTAATTACGGAATCAGAATTAAGCCGAAGAGGGAAATTTACTTTTTCTTTAATAGAAGGGATGATTCTATCTAAGATAGTTTTGCTTACAGCTCCTAAGTCAGAGTTAGATGGGCAGATCAATCTGATGGAAGGGTGGTCATAGAAATTAGGTTTATGATACTTGAGGGTGAATCTAGGAGTACCCGGAGAAATTATTTCAGTGAAGTTATGAATATTCATAGAAGTCAGTAAAACTTTAGCTTCAGAATTAATGGAATCTAAAGTCTTAGGAGGGACTATTTTATAAGATTTATTAAGTTCTTTATACAAAAGTTTTTTATATGTAAGATAGTCAAGTTTATAATATTTTTTTGTCTTATCAGCAGGGACGAATATATGTTTATTTTTTTTAACTTTTTCGGCAAAATTATTTATTTTTCGAGTAACCTGATTATAATGGTGTTTTGTTTCTTTAATTTAATTTTTTTGACTAAATTTAACATGGAATTCTCAAACTCCTCGAGGTAAGGGTTGTATTTGGGGTGGGCAGTGGTTTCTAATCCATAAAATTTGGCAGCAATTCTTTCTAATTTCTTTTGTTCTCTATGAGAGTTGATAAGGAGTTCATTTGTTAAGATTTCAGGGTGAAGTTAGTCTTCAGAGGAAATAGGCGCTTTAAGTTTATTTTTAATGCTTAAATCATGGTGATAAGCCTTCCACCTTATATTTTTTAGGAAAGTGTTCGAAGCGAGAACAAATTTGTGAATATATTCTTGTTGGGTAGGAATAGGGATACTTTTGGCAGACATAGGAATGTGTTCCTTTTCAAACATATAAAAAGCTCAACCAAACGGGAGCTTATAATAAAATAAGAATTACAATTAAATTAACCAAAATGATCCAAGATGGTACAATTAAAGTATATTATAAATATTAAAGAATTAATATTTATAAAGTAATCTCAGCCAGAATTAAAAGCTCGATAAAACCAAATGGGAGATAGAGCTTATAATACGAGCAAACAGTTAATAAAACATGTTAAAAAACACTTTGAAATGAGTTAAAAACATATTTAATCTGAAAAGGAAACACTAGATAAGTGGATAGTTCGTAATCCGTGGAGTTTCGAAGAAATACTTTCTTTCTCATCAGAGGGTAGGAATTAGCAAAATGCGGGATCGGATTTTGCACGCAAAAGTATTTGATGAAACAACAAGTAAGTCAAAGATCTTACTTGATAACAATAAGTGAAGCAGAAGAAATATGGTGAAGAAAAAGGTGATATATATATATATATGAATGATGTATATATATATATATATATATATATATATATATATATATATTTATATATATATATGCACAAATATATAATGTATATTTATACGTATTTATATATTTATACGTATGTAGTAGATATATGATGTGTATATGTACATCTATATATATAAAAGCGAAAATTTATGTATGTATGTGTGTTTGTATGTTTGTATGTGTGTTTGTGTATCCGCTAAAAACTTTCGACAGACACGACGAAAATTCACAAACTCGGTATCATATTGAAGCTCCATCCTTCGCTCGTAAAATATCGAAAAATTGGCCATTTCACCCCGAAATCGACAATTTTCAACAAAAACGTTCCTCTCGTGACGACGACCGGTTCTACGCATGCGTCAGATGACATCATGACCTGATTTACTTTAAATAGTTGAAAAAACTGACTAAATTTCATGTACGTCGCGTTAGCTCAGTTTGTTAGCGCGTTGGTTCGTTATCTAAATGTTTTGAGTTCGAATCGTGGTGTGAGATGTCTTTTTTTTCGATTTTTTTTAAATTTAAATATTGCACCAGTAGCAGTATCAGAATTTTGGGGGAATTTTTGACACCCCTAACAGAAAACTACGAATAAAATATAGAAAACTCGTAATTTCTCTTTCTAAAGTGGGTTATTTATTTTCTTCATAGAATATGCTTCCAAAATAAACTATTTAAGTTGTTTAAAAAATAATAAAAATATTATTTTTCATTGTTTAAAAAACATTGTTTACAAAGTGTGTGCGTGCGCTCTGGGGAGCCATTTTGTTACGTAGTGAAATCAATTGATTTTTATGAGATGAATATTTTTCAATTTTTATACTTTAAAAATCTATAAAAATTTTCCTATTCGTTCAATTGTTACGTTTTTTTCAGGGTGAATGTAAAATTTTATGCTCTTTCCGATAAACTGAATATAATATTTTAGACAAACGTTGTTTTATAAATTCACCCCCCCCCATTTTGAAATGTCTATGAGAATTTTAATAATTAATTTTGGTCGGCACCTTTTACATATCACAAATTGAAGATAAAACATGAATAAATAAAATACTCAAATTTAAAACAACAAAAAAATATCACTTATCTGTAAATTTACCGGTAAAGTCCAAAATGTAAATTCTTCTTTTTTCGATAACCACGTGTTTTTTTTTTTTTTTTTTTTTTGTTTTTTTTTACGTGGAAGCTTAAATTTTGTTTAGAATTTTCCAGTTATTAATGGTCGGTCAGTGTATATTTTTATATTTAATTCCTGGTTTCCTTTTTTTCGATATAAAAAAAAGAAAAGACGAAACCCGATAATGCAGATTTATAGTATAATAAATAAAAAATTCAGGTATTTCTTTAAGATATTAAAAAAAAAATAACATTGCATATCTTCGTCATTTCGTAATCCGTGTAAATACATAAATGAAAAATCCCAGTTTTCATGTACGATAGCGTAAAGGCGCAAAAATAAAAAAAGGACAAGTTATCTCCCTTTAGAAGTCCGCTACTCCCACACTAAGCATTCTTTTGAGCAGATATTGAATCCAAACCTTTTATTCTGAATTCAAACTGTCTGCTGGAAAAATTTATTTTCTTGTAAAAAAAAAAAATTATTGCAAACTTTCTATCATGTTTTATAAATCTGTCCAAAGAAATTTAGATTTTCTTATTTTATTGTTAAAAAAAAAAAATTGAATCCAAACCTTTTATTCTGAATTCAAACTGTCTGCTGGAAAAATTTATTTTCTTGTAAAAAAAAAAAAGACAAATATTGAAAAACTTTTTATTCTGGAATTTAAATCTGTCTAAAGAGAATTTATATTTTCTTATTTTGTTTTAAATAAAATTATTTAAACTTTAATTCTGATTTCAAAATGTACGCTGGAAAATTTTTATTTATTTTCTTGTTTTAAAGACATTTGCAAACTTATCTTAATTTTTTTCCCCTGAATTTAAAATAAACTCAATTTCTTTTTTATTTCAATAAATTCAAATGGAATTTCTTTGTCTTTCTGCTTAATTTCTCACATCTTTGAAGAATTTATAAGAAATTATTTCCGTTTTCAGCGCCTCCGAAAACCTTTAAAAGTGGAAAATTTGAAGGAATATAATCCAATATCGAGATTATTAAGGTTTCTGAATCAGTGTTTTTTTTTTTACACTTATAGGCTTCCGTACATAAGTAAGAGATAATTTTTCACTTCCGGTGTCGTTACAAGTTTCTTGAAAGACACGCGTGGTCACGATGTGTGTTGGAAAAATCCTTCCATTTAAAAAATACATGGATTATAATACATAAATATGAATAAATTCTCATACAGGAAGATTAAAAGAAAGCATATCTTACTCATTAACCAGGTAAGTTCTTTATTTTGCAGTTAAAATAATTATCGTAAGACTCAAGTAATATTTTAATCGACAATCCGTGTAATGTTAAGTGAAGAAATCGAAGGAAAAATAAATAAAATTGTTTATTTCTCTATTAAAGCTTTTATGATATTAAAATTTGGTCTTTGCTCGTTTTATTGAAATAAAATTTACGGGTTTAAATTACGTTTTCATATTATTAAAATCTGATAGAAATATAAGTGTATATTCAAAATGGCGACTCGGCTGAAAATTCCCCCAAAATTCTGATACTGCTATTGCACCAGTGTTATTTAAGCCATTTTCCACGTAACGTTCGTTTTTCTGTTTTTTTTTACTTCGGTTATCCACCCCCAACCACACACCCAAAAACACCCGGGTACCCACCGATTTTTTAAATTTTCATATCGAAACAGGCTTACTTAAGTCATTTTTCAAGTTTTTTTTTCTTTTTTTTTCGATTTTTACATCTAACATCGTTCGTTTGCGTTATGTTAATTTTTTTTGTTTTTCTCGATGTTTTGATTACCCCCCGTCTTAAGTTTTAACGTTGTTTTCTTTTTTATTTCGCTTATAACAATGCTTACGTCATCGTTGTCGTCGTAACGCTCGACGACTTCTATGCGCGCACCTGTCGATTTGGTTCTTACTTAAATAAATTCAAACATCTTTCAGTAACTCATTCTGGCTGGCCGATTTTATTTTCAAACTTCGCCTCAGGGCTTAGGGTTCGATCCTACAAACTTTACCCCACCCCTACCCCCCGGTTTCTTTTTTATTTAACACCACACACACCTCCAAACACCCGCGCAACGCCGGGTACCCCCGCTAGTATATAAATAAATATATTTATATTTGTATATATATTTATATATATATATATATCAGTTTTTTAAAAGTTCACAGAAAACCAGTTCACCTACACTAGCTCCATGGCCATGCGTTTTTTGTCGATCAAATAAAATATTTCTGACGGCAAAATAAAAAAAATAAATATGGAGGACATCGATATTATAAATTTTAAAAACAAAGAAAAAAAAGAGAGAGAAAATTTTCTTGTTGATTGTAATGATAAAATTGAAATATCAAATGAATGTTTATTTATTACTTGAATATTTTATGCATCGCCTTTTTTGCAGCTTTATTATAAGACGTTATTCACTGTTGTAGTCGTTGGGAATAGCAAAATTAATGTACCATATGTATGCATAGTAACATAATAGACAGAAACAATTGATTTTGAATTAAATATTTTTCTAGAATATATATATATATATATATATATATATATATATATATATTCTCTGCTCCACTTTTTCAATTCTCTAACTATTCTTATGAGTGTTAACATACAGAGAAACATAGAGAAAATAAAGCATGTGTATCCAAGAAAAAACTGTGTTATATTTGATATTGTTTCACATCTATTATTTGAATTTTAATCATTTTCAGGTAGCAAAAAAAAACAACAACAACAAAATAAAAAAAAAATTCAAAAAGTAACGGAGAATGCGCATGTAAAGTAAAAAAAAATAAAATACTGTTATGATATTTTATTTTTATTTATAAAAATGAAAAAATATTAAAATATCTACTTTATAATGATAACATACATACAAAAATGTAATATTACAATATATATATATTATATGATTACTACTTCTTCTGGAAATAGACGTTGTTCTGGTCGTGAGAAATTTCAAAAGATCATTCCCAGCATCAAGTAAAGATTGGATTTTTAGTAAATACAAAAGATTTTTGGTAAAAAGAAATACTCCTACAATGATATGCTTAAAATTTTGCTGTCCAATGATATGCTCCAAATTTTGCTGTCCAATGATATGCTTCAAATTTTGCTGTCCAATGATATGCTCCAAATTTGCTGTCCAATGATATACTCAAAATTTAGCTGTCCAATGAAATGCTCCAAATTTTATTGTCCAATGATATGTTCCAAATTTTGCTGTTCTATATGTTCAAGATTTTGCGGTCCAATGACATGCTCCAAATTTTGCTGTCCAATGATATGTTACAAATTTTGCTGTCCAATGATATGCTCCAAATTTTGTTTTCAAATGGTATGTTCGAAATTTTGGGTCCAATGACCTGTTCCAAATTTTGCTGTCAAATGATATGCTCCAAATTTTGCTGTACAATCATATGCTATAAATGTTGCTGTCCAATCATATGCTCCAAATTTTGCTGTCCAATGATATGTTCCAAATGATACTGTTCAATGATATGCTATAATCTTGCCGTCCAATGATATGCTCCAAATTCTTCTGTCCAATGATATGCTCCAAATTTTGCTGTCCAATTACATGCTCCAAATTTTGTTGCCCAATGATATGATTAAAATTTAGTTGTCAAATGATATGCTATAATTTTGCCGTCCAATGACATGCTCCAAATTTGGCTGTCCAATGGTATATGCAAAATTTGGCTGTCAAGTAATATGATCCAAATTGGGTCGTCCAATGATATGCTCCAAATTTTTATGTCCAATGATATGCTGAAAATGTTGCTGTCCAATGACATGCTCAAAATTTTGTCTGTCCAATATGTTCCAAATTTTGCTGTCCAATGATATATTCGAAATTTTGCTATCTACTAACCTGCTACAAATGTTGCTGTCCAATGATATGCTCCCAATATTGCTGTCCAATGATATGCTCCAAATTTTATTGTCCAATGATATGGTGCAAATTTTGCTGTCCAATGACATGCTCCAAGTTTTGCTGTCCAATTATATGCTCCAAATTTTGCTGTTGACATGTTCCAAATTTTTTTCTCCAACGATATGTTCTATATTTTGCTGTCCAATGATATGCTCCAAATTTTGTTGTCCAATGACATGCTGGAAATTTTGTAGTCCAATGATATCTTCCAAATTTTTGTCTAATGATATGCTCCAAATTTTGCTTTCTACTGATATGCTACTAATATTGGTGTCCAATGATATGCTACAAATTTTGTTGTCCAAGGTTATGCTATAAATTTTGCTATCCAATAATATGCTTCAAATTTTGGCGTCCAATGATATCTTCTAAATTTTGTTGTCGAATGATATGCTCCAAAATTTGTCTGTCCAATGATATGCTCCAAATTTTGCTGTCCAATGATATGCTGTAAATTTTGTTGTCCAATAATATGCTCCAAATTTGGTGTCCAATGATATGCTCCAAATTTTGCTGTCGAATGACATTCTCCAAATTTAGCTGTCCAATGATAGGCCCCAAAATTTGCTGTCCAATTATATGCTCCAAATTTTGCTATTTACTTATATATTCATATGCGTCCCATATTGCTGTCAATGATATGCTCCAAATTTGTTGTCCAATGATATGCTCCAAATTTTTCTGTCCAATGATATGCTCAAAATGTTGCTGTCCAATGATATGCTCAAAATGTTGCTGTCCAATGATATGCTCCACATTTTGCTGTCCAATGATATGCTTCAAATTTTGCTGTCCAATGATATGCTCCAAATGTTGCTGTCCAATGATATGCTCCACATTTTGCTGTCCAATGATATGCTCCACATTTTGCTGTCCAATGATATGCTCCAAATATTGCTGTCCAATGATATGCTCCAAATTTTACTGTCCAACGATATGCTCCAAATTTTGCTGTCCAATGATATGCTCCACATTTTGCTGTCCAATGATATGCTCCAAATTTTACTGTCCAACGATATGCTCCAAATTTTGCTGTCCAATGATATGCTCCACATTTTGCTGTCCAATGATATGCTCCAAGTATTGCTGTACAATGATGATGCTGTACAAATTTGTCTATTTACTTATATATTGAAATCATTATTATTTATGGAAATCATTACTATATATTCAAATGGATACTATATATTCAAATGGATACTATATATTGAAATCATTACTATATATTGAAATCATTACTCTATGCAAAAATAATTACTATATATAGAAATAATTACCATATATTGAAATAATTACTATATATTGAAATTATAAAAATATATTGAAATATTTCCTATATATTGAAATCATCAATATATATATATTGAAATAATTACTATATATTCAGATAATTACTGTATATTCAAATCATTACGATATATTCAAATATATACTATATATTAAAATCATTACTATGTATTGAAATCATATCTGTATATTGAAATCATTACTACATATTAAATAATTACTATATATTAAAATCATTGTAATGTATTGAAACCATTACTATATATTCAACTTATTAGTATATATTCAAATCGTTACTATATATTGAAATCATTACTGTATATTGAAATAATTACTATATATTAAAATCATTACTATATGTTGAAATCATTACTGTATATTGAAATCATTACTATATATTGAAATAATTACTATATCATTAAATAATTACTACATATAAAAATCATTACAATATATTGAAATCATTACTGTAGATTGAAATCGTTACTATTTATGGAAATCATTACTATATATTCAAATGGATACCATATATTTAAATCATTACAATATATTGAAATCATTACTGTATATTGAAATCGTTACTATTTATGGAAATCATTACTATATATTCAAATGGACACCATATATTTAAATCATTACTGGATATTGAAATCATTACTCTATGTAACAATTATTATGTATAGAAATAAATGTTATATATTGAAATCATTAATATGTATTGAAATCATTAATATATATTGAAATATTTCCTATGTATGTAAATCATAAACATATATATTGAAATATTTACTATACATTCAGATAATTACTATATATTCAAATTATTACTATATTGGAAATCATCACCATATATTGAAATCTTTACTATGTAATCAAATAATTACTATATATTGAAATCATTAATCTAAATTGAAATAATCAATATATATTGAAAACATTACTATATAATCCAATAAGTAATATATATTTAAATAATTACTATATATTTAAATCATTACTATATATTTAAATAATTACTATATACTGAAATGATTAATTTATATTGAAATAATTACCATACTTTAAAATTATTACTCTAAATGCAAATACTTACTATGTATAAAATTATTACCATATATTGAAAACATTACTATATATTTTAATAATTACTATATATTCAAATAATTACTGTATATTGAAATCATTACTTTACATTTAAATAAGCATTACATATGGAAATAATTACTATATATAGAAATAATTACCATATATTGAAATCATAATTATATATATTGAAATCATTACTATATATTTAAATCATTACTATATATTTAAATCATTACTATATATTTAAATCATTATTATATTTGAAATAATCAATATATATTTAAATCATTACAACATATTGAAATCATTACTATGAATTAAGATCATTACAACATATTGAAAACATTACTATATAATAAATAAGTAATATATATTAATATCCTTACTATATATTTAAATAATTACTATATATTGTAAACATTATTTTATGATGAAATCATTGCTATATATTGAAATAATTACTATGTATTCGAATAATTATTATATATTGAAATTATTACTTCATATTAAAATCATTACTATATATTGAAATCATTACTATATATTAAATATATACTATATATTAAAATCATTACTATCTATTGAAATCCTTACTATATATTAAATATATACTAGATATTAAAATCATTACTATCAATTGAAATCATATCTATATATTGAAATCATTACTATGTATTGAAATCATTACAATATATTCAACTTATTAGTATATATTGAAATCGTTACTATATATTGAAATCATTACTGTATACTGAAATCATTACTATATATTTAAATCATTACTATATATTGAAATCATTACAATATATTCAAATAATTTATATATATGTAAATCATTACTATATACTGAAATAATTTCTATATATTCAAGTAATGACTATATATTGAAATCACTAATCTATATTAAAATTATTACTACATACTGAAATCTCTACTACATATTGAAATCATTACTATATGTCGTAATAGTTACTACATATTGAAATCATTACTATATGTCGTAATAGTTACTATATATTGAAATCATTACTATATATTGATATCATTACTATATATTAAAATCATTCCTGTATATTGAAATCTTTACTATGTATTCAAATAATTACAATATATTAAAATAATTATTATATAGTCAAATCATTACTGTATATTAAAAAATTATTATATATTCAAATAATTACTATATATTCAAAATATTACTATGTATTGAAATCATTACTATATATTTTAATCATTACTATATAAGAAACCATTACTCTATATTTAAATCATTACTATATATTGAAAGAAGTACTATATATTACAATAATTGCTATATATTGAACTCATTACAATATATTAAATTATTTTTATTTAGGCCAACTATTCCTCTGGCCTTCGTCAGGTGGTAATAAAAATAAATTCATATATATAATGCTCATCTCAAAAAACGAATTCCAATTAAGGAATAATATATATACCAATCGGTACGGACTATGGAAGATCAGATAATAAATAAACGTGGATTTATAAGATCAAAGAATCCAACCTTGATCGCCCTTCGGGGCCCGTGGCGCAGTTGATAGAGACGTTAAATCTCTACAGTTCCAGATGAACATTGTCTGAAGATAGCGGTTTCAATCCCACCCATTGTCTGAAGATAGCGGTTTCAATCCCACTGTATATTGAAATCATTATTATTTATGGAAATCATTACTATATAATGAAATCATTACTATATATTGAAATCTTTACTATATGTGCAAATCAACTATATATTAAAATATTTGTTATATACTGAAATCATACCTATATATTGGCACCATTAATATATAATCAAATAATTACTACATAATAGAATAATTACTATACATTGAAACAATTACTATAGATTGAAATAATTACAATATACTGAAATCGTTAATATATTTCCAAATTATTACTATATATTGAAATAATTACTATATATAAAAATCATTACTAGGTATTGAAATCATTACTTTATGATTAAATAATTTAAATCATATATGAAAAAATATTTATGATTAAATAATTGAAATCATTACTATATATGAAAAAATTAATATATATTCAAACAAGTACTATATATTCTAATCATTACTGTATATTGAAATTATTACTATATATACCAATACCTAATATTAATTCAAATCATTATTATATATGCAAATAATTACTATATATTGAAATGATTACTATATATTTAAATGATTATTAGGTATTGAAATCATTACTATATATCGTAATTATTGTTATATATTGAAGTCTTGTGACAATGTGTCAGCCTTTCGATATAAAGTTAGAAAGACAGCATTTCAGACATGGAATGTTTTACCTGACGTGACGGACGTATTTGTCAAGCTGAGCAGTCTTCCACCAGTCATAACAAGTGAGGACCAAGCAGTTATTGACCAGTTTGTCATCACAATGTATGAGAGATCTACCTCCCTCACAGAAATAGATGCTGTAAGATTGGACATGTTTGCTCGTAAACAGAGACCCTACGACTCCATACCTCCAACTAAAGCAGCTTTAACTGAACACACAAAGCGTGCAACATATCAAGCAGGGTGCATTTGGAGTCAAGCAACACGCTGTCACATGGAAATTGATAGTCCTGGCGAGTGGGGGTGGAAGAAGCACGGCAATACATGGAAGATATTTTGGACAACACTTCTGCCAGTGGCAGAAAGCTGCAAGGAACTAACAAAATGCGGATGCAAGACACAATGCTTTGGAAGATGCAAATGCTATAAATTCGGCCTTCCATGTACAAATTTATGCAGCTGCAATTGCGAGTGTTGAACGTGTGAATCCTGATGAAAACACAAGAACAAGAAGAGAAAAATGCGGGATAAACTGACATAAGTGTGTAAAATATAGCCTTTATTACACTCAAATGGTGTTAAATCTTTATTTTGTCGTCAGAAATGGCTTTGTTGACATCAGAAACATATAAATTGATACATAATATGTGGAAATCGGTCAAAAATGAAGCATTTAGTTCACAAAATGATAAATTTTACCATCCATGGCGGCCATCTTGAAAAATGGCGGCCATCTTGGATTTTTTGAGTGGCCCAACAGTTTTTTTCGGAAGAGTAGACCATTGTGAGCAATCGTGCCAAGTTTCATGCTTGCTTACCAAAATGCACGATTCTTCATCAATTTTGACTTAAGCTGCTCAGCTAATATTCAAATAATTACCATATATTGAAATCATTACTATATGTTGAAATCATTACTAAATGTTGAAATCATTACTATATATTGAAATCATTACTATATGTGAAATAATTACTATATGTTGAAATCATTACTATATGTTGAAATCATTACTATATATTGAAATCATTACTATATGTTGAAATCATTACAATGTATGGAAACATTTACTATATTTTCAAATAATTACGATATATTGAAATCCTTACTATATATTCAATTAATTACTATATACTGAAACCATTACTATATATTCAAATAAGTACTATATATTGAAATCATTACTATATATTGAAATCATTACTATATATTCAAATACTTACTATATATTGAAATCAGTACTATATATTGAAATCAGTACTATATATTGAAATCATTACTATATATTGAAATCATTACTATATATTTAAACCATTACTATACATTCAAATACTTGCTATATATTCGATGATAATCAATTGAAACTAATTATGAATAAGTACTTTGCATTGATTTTAATATCATATTAATTGTATTTATAACCGAGCTATATATATATATATATATATATATATATATATATATATATATATATATATATATATAGTAATTTATAATATATATATGGCGATTAAGCTACACTGAATATTCCGCGTTTCATCCACTCTAGGACTCTTCAGGCTTATTACTAACTAGCTCTTCCTACGTATTGAGCTCTTTTGAAGTAAATACTTAAAGTTTACGCATAAATCTATACCTTTGTATATTAATTTTATATGAGTAAATTAAGTAGTTATGTTGCAGTGAGGCCTGAAGGTGGTTAGCCAACTGACCGTGCAACTAAATAAACATCAGACACAAGGACGAGGAAGAAAAAACAGCAGAACAAAGAAGAATGACAAACTCGGGTAGTTTAGTTTAAAGACGAAGTTCCGCCTTTTATTTAGGCAAACAAAAGGGTGGTAAATGCGAATTTTTTCACTGGGCGACGTTGGTCCGGGGTCCGTCGCCGGTGTATTCCGTCAGGGGGATGCTTGTCGGCTCGCCGTAAGCTGGAATGCTGGGATGACGTCGGAGAAGTCGGCGTGGTAACTGGTGCGGGTGATTGGTCGACTTGGGTCCGACTGGGACCGTACTGATGTGTTAGCCTCAGGTTATGAGAGGAATGGACGGACGAATTGGCAACACTGAGGGTTCATTGTTCATCAGGTACAGACGGGCGCTCGGATCGGACAGACACTGAGAAAGGCATCAGTGTATGAGAGGTACGGACGGACGAATTGGCAACACTGAGGGTTCATTGTTCATCAGGTACAGACGGGCGCTCGGATCGGACAGACACTGAGAAAGGTGTCAGTGTATGAAAGGTACGAACGAACGAATTGGCAACACTGAGGGTTCAGTGTTCATCAGGTACGGACGGGCGCTCGGATCGGACAGACACTGAGAAAGGTGTCAGTGTATTAGAGGTACGGACGACATGGAGAACGGAGTCGTGGTGATGAGGTGGACTTCTACGGCGTGGAGACCGGAGCCACGGTAGTGGTGGTGGACTGGACTGCTACAGTGAAGGGACTGGAGTCACAGTAATTGCGGGAGCGTCGAACAGTTAGGGAACCGTGAGCAAGTGCAGAGCTTTGCCGAAACCAAGCTGTGTCTGTAGATCACGTCGGGGTCACCACTTGTTGCAGTGGTGACCCCGACGTGATCTACAGACACAGGCTTGGAAAAACAATCAGGCAGAGAAGATGGCAGAAAGCACAGAGCCGGAGATTAACCTTTCTGCCCCGCTGGTCCAGTTACCACCTTCAGGCCTCACTGCAACAGTTATATATATATATATATATGTATATATATATACATAGATACATATGCATATATATACACACATACATATGCATATATACACACATACATATGCATATATATACACACACATACATATGCATATATATATATATATGTCTTGACTCTCATCTGGGCGGTCGGGTTTTGATCCTGACTCGAGGCAGTTGCCTGTCTAGCCGCCCTGATGAGCTGTGAAACGTCGAAAAAGTACTGTAGGTGGATGACTATATATATATATATATATATATATATATATGATGATTACAACGGCTTGTCAGACGAGTGCCACTCCCTCAGACATTTAAAATCCATGAACCCAAATTCCCGAGGGAGTATCTATACAAATATGATGTTACAGAGTCTTAGCTTTGTACGACAGCTAAGTCTCTCTCTCGGTTCAAAATGTTGAGATCCAGCAACAAGCAAGAGCAAGATAGCCAGCAACAAATCAAACTGCAGACCAGCTTAATGCGGGTAATGGTCTTCCGCTTTATGGTTTTTTAAATAAAATTTGCTTCTCCTAGAAAGGTTGCCTTCACCACGGCTTACGGGAGCCCTCTCCACCCCCATATATATATATACACACACACACACATACATATATATATATATATATATATATATATATATATATATATATATATATATGTATGTATGCATATATAAATACATATACATATATATGTATGTATGTATGTATATATATATATATATATATATATACTAGCGGGGGTACCCGGCGTTGCCCGAGTGTTTGTTTCCGGGACGGGGGGGGAGTTTTAAAAAATGTTATGGTAGGTAAGTAGGAAGGATCAAACCCGGAGTCATGAGTAAAAGTAGGAAAATAAAGTGTGAAAAAAAAAACAAACATCTGCAACGTTAACAGTTCGGCCACCAAGAAAAGTCCATTCCAGTTGTTTAGGAAAAAAAAAACAAAAAAAAAACGACTACGGTAGGTCGGCGCGAACATGAAAATATAATGTGAATTGTCCAGCACGCTAACCACTACGCCACAGAGCACTGCAGCTTAATTTAGTGATTTTAAATAACTTCACATGAAAGAACTACGAAGCCAAACCGGTGTTCTCTTCTCAACTGTTCCTTGTGAACGATCCCCAAACGGTGTTAAGTGGTGGCAGGGGGAGGAGGAATTTATTAGAGAGAAAATATTTTACCACTTCCATTGATCTTAACCGATTTTGGCCGTGACTTCTCAGCAGAAAAAGTATAGAAATCTAAGATTATCGAGGAATTTGAGAAATAATAAGCCTATAACACACCTCAGATATTGTTCTGCCGTTTGTGCATATTATATTTGCATGAAATATCTTGATTTTTAATCCTATTAAGGTCAAAATCCGACGGGAAAAAATGAGTTCATTTTATTTATATAGAGAAGAGAAGAGAAGAGAAGAGATATACACCTGGTGTGCTAACACACTAATTTTGGAGTATTCTGCCGAATAATAAAAACTAATTCTAAACTTCTATTTTAAAGCTTTGTTCTTAATATTATTTATCAATGAACGTATTGAGTTTTTTCAATTTGGTTGGAATTTTTTTATTTACAAAGGCATCACCACTTTTTAAAGCCACTCGAGGATAAGTGTTAAAGAGTGTACAGTTGACAATTGGACAATAAACTAATCTTAGTAATGGAAATTCGGTAAATTTTTAAACTCATATGGAACGGCTTGTCAAAACCTTTTTTACGTTAGACTTGAAGACAACCATATTGTAGTCAGCTGGAAAGTAGAAAAACGGAAGCCAATTCCATAGGCGCGCAGTTCTAAGAAAGAAGCTTTGTTCATGGAATCTACGTTTAGGCTTTGGCACAGATAAAGAGTGCGGCAATTATTGATAGTGTTTTCTGCTATAGACGGATGTTTCTTGTGAAAGTTTGACGAGGGGGGACCATAGATTGGAGCTCAGTCGAGCACTTGCCATAAAAATTACGATAAAGCAGAGGCAAACTGGCAACAATTTTTCTGTGAGAAAGACGTTGCAGAGAAGAGAAAAGGACATCTTCTACGAGGCTACGAAGTCTATTTTGAACTCTATCAAGGCAGGATAAGTCCTTTCTAGCAGCTCATGCCCAGATTTGGCAACAGTACTCCATCCTTGGACGTACCTGGCTCTTATATAGATAGAGAATTGCATCAGCAGTGAGATATTTACTGGATCCATAGAAAGATCCCACCATTTTTCCAGCGGCCTTCGCAACGGATTTAATGTATGTGTTCCATTTCAGATCAGGGGTAAAGGTCAAGCCCAGAAGCTTGTCAAAACACGAGGCCTTCCCAAGACGAAAGCCATTCATTTCAATTGATGCCCGATGGGGATCAGAGCGGGGATAATGTAATGATAAAAGCTTGGTTTTACTATATAAATAGCAATATTTATATTTGTTTTTGAGTTTGCTTTTGCCTTGATTAGTAAACGTTTTCTCAAAGCTCTCTGACCACACACACACACACACACACACACACACACATATATATATATATATATATATATATATATATATATATATATATATATATATATATATACCTAATAAATGCATGGTGTATAAAGTATTAACCTGTATGGGTTTGTGTATATTTAGGAACCAGTGAAAGCGACGGTTGCTTCACGCTGTGTTTTCTGATTTCATGAGAATGTTAACGCCTATTTTATAAATGGACTAAAAAGA
>NC_136526.1:25088987-25216487 GCF_053919585.1 Euprymna scolopes | reverse complement strand
ATCATGCAAAACAGAAAATAATATGTTTATCATGAAAAACAGAAAATAATATGTTTATCATGAAAAACAGAAAATAATATGTTTATCATGCAAAACACAAAATAATATGTTTATCATGCAAAACACAAAATAATATGTTTATCATGAAAAACCGAAATTAATATGTTTATCATGCAAAACAGAAAATAATATGTTTATCATGCAAAACAGAAAATAATATGTTTATCATGCAAAACAGAAAATAATATGTTTATCATACAAAACACAAAATAATATGTTTATCATGAAAAACCGAAATTAATATGTTTATCATGCAAAACAGAAAATAATATGTTTATCATGCAAAACAGAAAATAATATGTTTATCATGAAAAAACGAAAATAATATGTTTATCATGCAAAACAGAAAATAATATGTTTATCATGCAAAACAGAAAATAATATGTTTATAATGCAAAACAGAAAATAATATGTTTATCATGAAAAAACGAAAATAATATGTTTATCATGAAAAACAGAAATTAATATGTTTATCATGCAAAACAGAAAATAATATGTTTATAATGCAAAACAGAAAATAATATGTTTATCATACAAAACAAAAAATAATATGTTTATCATCCAAAACAGAAAATAATATGTTTATCATGCAAAAGAGTCACAGGTCGTCGTATTGGAGAAATGACAATTTAAGAACGTAAAAAAGTGGACAATTATAAGTAATTAAGAGCAGGAAAGGATAGATTAGGTGAATAAGCAATATCTTTACAATACTGTAACAAGGAAGGGATAAAAATAACGGAGGCTTACTGTTCACAAATGTTTCGACCAATGAGTTTCCGATTGTTTAGAACCTAAGCGGGTCATTTTGTAGATTTTTAAAAATTAGCATTTTATTTAATTTCCCAATATATGCTGATATACTTTATTTTCTAATATATGCAAATATATTTTATTTTCTAATATATGTAAATATATTTTATTTCCTAATAAGTGCTAATATATTTCCTAATATACTTTCTAATAAATGGTATATAATTCCTAACATGTGCTAATATATTTTATTTCCTAAAATATGCAAATATATTTTATTTCCTAATAATATGCAAATATATTTTATTTCCTAATTTATGCTAATATATTTTATTTTCTAATATATGCTAATATATTTTATTTCCTAATATATGCTAATATATTATATTTTCTAATACATCCTAATATATTTTATTTCCTAATATATGCTAATATATTTTATTTCCTAATATATACTAATATATTTTATTTTCTAATATATGCTAATATATTTTATTTCCTAATATATGCTAATATATTTTATTTTCTAATATATTCTGATATACTTTATTTTCTAATATATTCTGATATACTTTATTTTCTAATACATGCTAATATATTTATTTTTCTAATATATGCTAATATATTTTATTTCCTAATACATGCTAATATATTTTATTTTCTAATATATTCTGATATACTTTATTTTCTAATATATTCTGATATATTTTATTTTCTAATATATGCTAATATATTTTATTTTCTAATACATGCTAATATATTTTATTTCCTAATATATTCTGATATACTTTATTTCCTAATATATGCTAATATATGTTATTTCTTAATATATGCTAATATATGTTATTTCCTAATATATGCTGATATACTTTATTTCCTAATATATGCTAATATATGTTATTTCCTAATATATGCTGATATACTTTATTTCCTAATATATGCTAATATATGTTATTTCCTAATATATGCTAATATATTTTATTTCCTAATATATGCTAATATATTT
Source organism: Euprymna scolopes (assembly GCF_053919585.1). Lineage (NCBI taxonomy): Eukaryota > Metazoa > Mollusca > Cephalopoda > Sepiida > Sepiolidae > Euprymna > Euprymna scolopes. The sequence goes on along the minus strand of NC_136526.1, from coordinate 25,214,668 downwards.
TATTTTCTAATATATGCTAATATATTTTGTTTTTAATATATGCTGATATACTTTATTTTCTAATACATGCTAATATATCTTATTTCCAAATATATGCTAATATATTTTATTTTCTGATATATGCTAATATATTTCATTTCCTAAGATATGCTAATATATTTTATTTTCTAATATATGCTAATATATTTTATTTCCTAATAAGTGCTAATATATTTCCTAATATACTTTCTAATAAATGGTATATAATTCCTAACATGTGCTAATATATTTTATTTCCTAAAATATGAAAATATATTTTATTTCCTAATATATGCAAATATATTTTATTTCCTAATATATGCTAATATATTTTATTTTCTAATATATGCTAATATATTTTGTTTTTAATATATGCTGATATACTTTATTTTCTAATACATGCTAATATATCTTATTTCCAAATATATGCTAATATATTTTATTTTCTGATATATGCTAATATATTTCATTTCCTAAGATATGCTAATATATTTTATTTTCTAATATATGCTAATATATTTTATTTCCTAATAAGTGCTAATATATTTTATTTCCTAAGATATGCTAATATATTTCATTTCCTAAGATATGCTAATATATTTTATTTTCTAATATATGCTAATATATTTTATTTCCTAATAAGTGCTAATATATTTCCTAATATACTTTCTAATAAATGGTATATAATTCCTAACATGTGCTAATATATTTTATTTCCTAATATATGCAAATATATTTTATTTCCTAATATATGCTAATATATTTTATTTCCTAATATATGCTGATATATTTTATTTCCTAATATATGCTGATATACTTTATTTTCTAATATATGCTAATATACTTTATTTCCTAATATATGCTTATATATTTTATTTCCTAATATATGCTAATATATTTTATTTCCTAATATATGCTAATATATTTTATTTCCTAATATATGCTAATATATTTTATTTCCTAATATATGCTGATATACTTTATTTTCTAATATATGCTAATATAATTTATTTCCTAATATATGCAAATATATTTTATTTCCTAATATATGCTAATATATTTTATTTCCTAATATATGCTAATATATTTTATTTCCTAATATATGCTGATATACTTTATTTCCTAATATATGCTAATATAATTTATTTCCTAATATATGCTAATATATTTTATTTCCTAATATATGCTAATATATGTTATTTTCTAATATATGCTAATATATTTTATTTCCTAATATATGCTAATATATTTTATTTCCTAATATATGCTAATATATTTTATTTCCTAATATATGCTAACATATTTTATTTCCGAATCTATGCTAATATATTTTATTTTCTAATATATGCAAATATATTTTATTTTCTGATATATGCTAATATATTTTATTTTCTGATATATGCTAATATATTTTATTTCCTAATATATGCTAATATATTTTATTTCCTAATATATGCTAATATATTTTATTTCCTAATATATGCTAACATATTTTATTTCCGAATCTATGCTAATATATTTTATTTTCTAATATATGCAAATATATTTTATTTTCTGATATATGCTAATATATTTTATTTTCTGATATATGCTAATATATTTTATTTCCTAATATATGCTAATATATTTTATTTTCTAATATATGCTAATATATGTTATTTCCTAATATATGCTAATATATTTTATTTCCTAATATATGCTAATATATTTTATTTTCTAATATATGCTAATATATCTTATTTCCTAATACATGCTAATATATGTTATTTCCTAATATATGCTAATATATTTTATTTCCTAATATATGCTAATATATGTTATTTCCTAATATATGCTGATATATTTTATTTCCTAATATATGCTAATATATGTTATTTCCTAATATATGCTAATATATTTTACTTCCTAATATATGCTAATTTATTTTATTTTCTAATATATTCTAATATATTTTATTTCCTAATATATGCTAATATATCTTATTTCCTAATATATGCTAATATATGTTATTTCCTAATATATGCTAATATATTTTATTTCCTAATATATGCTAATATATGTTATTTCCTAATATATGCTAATATATTTTACTTCCTAATATATGCTAATTTATTTTATTTCCTAATATATGCTAATATATTTTATTTCCTAATATATGCTAATATATTTTATTTTCTAATATATGCTAATATATTTTATTTCCCAATATATTCTTATATATGTTATGTCCTAATATATGCTTATATACTGTATTTCCTAATATATGCTAATATATTTTATTTCCTAATACATGCTAATATATTCCATTTCCTAATATATGCTAATATATTTTATTTCCTAATATATGCTAATATATTTTACTTCCTAATATATGCTAATATATTTTATTTTCATATATTCTTATATACTGTATTTCCTAATATATGTTTATATATTTTATTTCCTAATATATGCTAATATATAGCCCAAGATGTCAAGATTAGTACAGGGTATGTGGAAACTCATTCATGACCATTTGCATATGCATAAGGTGTCTGTCAGATGGATTCCCAGGTTGCTCACACCATTCCAGAAGCGAGGACGCGTCGAGTGCTCTAGGATGAATTTGGAGATGTGCCAAGAAGATGAGTCAAAGTTTTCAAAAGACTGATCACACATGATGAAACCTGGATCCATCACTATGATCACTATGATCACTATGATCCAGAGACCAAAGCCCAGTCAATGCAGTGGAAGCACTTGGACTCACCACCTCCAAAGAAGGCAAGGGTGCAGCTCTCCACTGGCAAGGTCATGCTCACAGTTTTCTGGGACCAAGACGGAGTAGTGATGACAGATTTCCTGGCAAAGGGTACCTCAATTACAAGAGTCTATTATGCTTCACTTTTGAGGAAATTAAGGGAAGCTATCAAAATCAAGAGGCGGGGCAAGATCAGCAAAGGTACCCTCCTCCTGCAGGACAACGCTCCGGTCCACAACTCGCATGTCGCCAGATCAGAAGCACGGGCGTGTAGTTATGAAATCCTTGCCCATCCTCCCTACTCTCCTAACCTTACACCGTCTGACTTTCACCTCTTCCCAGACATGACGTTTTTTTTTTTTAAAGGAAAGCTTTTCCCAGATGATGCAGCCTTGATTTCTGAAGTCACGTCGTGGTTGGAGGACCAACCTGGGGTATTCTACTAAAACGGTCTACAGAGCTGCATCAAACGATGGGAGAAACGCATAAATCTGGGTGACTCCTATGTAGAGAAAGACTAATAACTGTGCCAAGTTTCGTTGCTTTACTGCTATGGGAAATAGGTCAGGGGCATTACTTATTGCACGCCCCTCGTATATTTTATTTCCTAATATATTGGAATATATTTTATTTCCTAATATATTGGAATATATTTTATTTCCTAATATATGCCATCAAGAAATAAAGATGAGAAATTAAATTGAAGCATATTATGCAACACCATTACAATAACGAACCAAACCCTAACCAACTGAATACAAGTGATATGCAAACACAACCAATTGCTGAGTTTGTGAGAAGAACAAATAAGAAATGGGGAATCGGTGTTTAATGCTTTAGTCAGGAATTAATATCGCTTTCATATATAAATTAATTTTCATTTTAAATTATAAGTAAATTTTACTAAAAAATAAATGTTGTTTAAAAGTTGCTTAGATTATTTGTCATTTTAATTAAAAAAATAAAAATTGGTTTAACGTTGGTTAGATTATTTGTCATTTTAATTGAAAATAAAAATTGTTTAAATTATTTTTATGTTTTTTGCTTGCATTTATTGTACATAATTAAAAATACAAGTTGCTTAAATTGTGATGCAATGCACGTGGTGCAGCAATTTAATTGTGGTGCAGCAATTTAATTGTGGTGCAGCAATTTAATTGTGGTGCAGCAAAGGATTTAAAAAGAATTTAATTGTGCCAATCGTCTCTCTACATAAATTCATAAAGAGACGAACTAAACGGATTAACCGATGTCCCATCGATTTGTTCCGTTTTTACTCCATCTTTGTTTTGGATCGCAATGTCAAGGTGCTATTTGGTCTACGAAAATGGCAAGTGGCAGCCATGTAAGTTTTTGCTCATTCAATATTTACACATTTTAATCATGCATTTTTCAAAGTTTATATGATTAAAATAAATAAACTGTTTACACGAAATGATCCTTCATGTAATAATGGTTTAAGATAAGAAACATTTTTAATGCCTTATTTTGCTCTTATCGACATCAATCCCTATTTAGTGACTTTACCCGAATACTTCTTCTCTTATTAAAATAATTTCATAGCAAACTATTCTTAACATAGATATTTCGAGGGGGGGGGGGGCTGAGCTATTCTGTGGCTTCTCTCTGTCAAAGAATGTTCATATTTCTTATCCTAATTTTTAATTTGCTTGGTTATTAGATCGATTTCTTTTACTGGAAAAAGAAAAACATAATACAAAAATTCTTCTTCTTCTTCTACTACAACTACTACTACTACTACTACTACTACTACTAGCAAAGGTGTAGATTAAGATCTTTAATTACCATTAGCACCACTCCCAAAAAAAGATTCTATTTTTTAGGAGATTACGATTAAGTCTTTTTTAGGTGATTATGTTGAAAACTAAACTTGTTTTCCCCTTTTCGCTAATTCGCAATTCTAACTTTTTGTTGTGAAAGAAATAAGTTTATCATTCTAATTCTGCAACCTATGCTCATCCAGGAGGAAATAAAAATGTGATTATTCATTCTTCAGGCAATTACGTGTAAACGGCCTGCATAAAATAAAATAAATAAATAAATTAACAAATAAACTAAAAAGTCGGTTTTGTATATAAAGTTAACGAAAAATGATCCTTTCGGGTCAGACAGCGTTTAAAAGATGCAATCAATTTTGTTTGTCTTAAAACCTTGGCCATGTTAATGTTTCTCATCCAAATTTTGTAGAAGAATATGTCATTGTGAATGGTCATACAACACACATCTTTTTTTTTTTCCATAGTACTAACCCTAACCCTAACCCTAAATCTAAATCTAGGCTGTAATGCAAAAAATAAAGCGATTGCGAGTGGATCATATTTAAGATTAGTGGTAAAAAATTTATTTAACTGCCCTAAAGTAAAAATGGTCCGGAAATAGGGGATCATTTTACGTTAAATTCATGTGTGCAACTTAACTCACTCTGTTCTACATTAATTATATTTTTTGTCAGTGTGTTAACACTTCAATAAAATAATTCAATTCGACCTAGAAATGTTACAATAGAAAATTAAGAGACCAATAATCTTTTGATAAATGAAGACATCTGTGTTTGTTTCTTTAAAATTTCCAGGGAAAACAAAAGAATCATTTTGGAATCGGAAATCAGGCTCAAATTTTACCGATTCCGATACTCCCAATTTTTTTACCGATTCCGATACTCCCAAAAGTTCCGATTTTTTCTGATTTCGATTCCAATTAATCGTCCTAAAACTTAGTGATAGAACAATTCCAATATTTTCCCGATTCCGATACAGTAACTGGTTCTGATTTTGTTAAAACCTTCAAATATTTAGCGATTATTCTGTTCATGCATTCATTTTCGCAAATGTAAAAATTATAGATTTTAGTTTTACTAGTTGTTAAAAATCCATAAACATAATTTTATCGTTATTAATTAATATTAACTAAACAAAATGAATGCAATGAAAAGAATAACTTTGGCATCGAAGTGTAGAATTGGTTTTTTCGATTCTTATATCGAATTCTTCAGATACCTGGTATACATACAGGACATTCAATTAATCTTCAGATACCTGGTATACATACAGGACATTCAATTAATCTTCATATACCTGGTATATGTACAGGACATTCAATTAATCTTCAGATACCTGGTATACATACAGGACATTCAATTAATCTTCAGATACCTGGTATACATACAGGACATTCAATTAATCTTCAGATACCTGGTATACATACAGGACATTCAATTAATCTTCAGATACCTGGTATACATACAGGACATTCTATTAATCTTCAGATACCTGGTATACATACAGGACATTCAATTAATCTTCAGATACCTGGTATACATACAGGACATTCAATTAATCTTCAGATACCTAGTATACATACAGGACATTCAATTAATCTTCAGATACCTAGTATACATACAGGACATTCAATTAATCTTCAGATACCTGGTATACATACAGGACATTCAATTAATCTTCAGATACCTGGTATACATACAGGCCTTTCAATTAATCTTCAGATACCTGGTATACATACAGGACATTCAATTAATCTTCAGATACCTGGTATACATACAGGACATTCAATTAATCTTCAGATAACTGGTATACATACAGGACATTCAATTAATCTTCAGATACCTGGTATAAATACAGGACATTCAATTAATCTTCAGATACCTGGTATACATACAGGACATTCAATTAATCTTCAGATACCTGGTATACATACAGGACATTCAATTAATCTTCAGATACCTGGTATATATACAGGACATTCAATTAATCTTCAGATACCTGGTATACATACAGGACATTCAATTAATCTTCAGATACCTGGTATACATACAGGACATTCAATTAATCTTCAGATACCTGGTATACATACAGGACATTCAATTAATCTTCAGATACCTGGTATACATACAGGACATTCAATTAATCTTCAGATACCTGGTATACATACAGGACATTCAATTAATCTTCAGATACCTGGTATACATACAGGACATTAAATTAATCTTCAGATACCTGGTATACATACAGGACATTCAATTAATCTTCAGATACCTGGTATACATACAGGACATTCAATTAATCTTCAGATACATTCGATTAATGTAATGCCTGGTATACATATAGAACAAATTGAAATTATTCATTTTAAACAGAATCTCTGGATAACGTCGATTTTTCTGTTTTTTGAATACTGCGTTTTTCTGTTTTTTGAATACTACCTTTTTCTGTTCGGTTTTGGGTCAGATCAACAGACAGCTTGTTTCCATCTATTCTCACACCAAGAAACACTTTTGTATGGCAACTTCTTCAAAGACCTGCGACCTATGTAGGTATACACTGGCGCCGGCTATGAACGTGTCATCTTCTAACCCCACGTGGTGATTAGAGTGTGTGAAAAAAGGCCTTTCTTTCAAAACTCTATTTTTACAAACGCCCCTGGGATTTGTCGAAGTAAACACATGGAAACAACACTGCCGCATAACTAAGCCGTACATCGTTAAAACGCACAAAGGAGAACACGGGCGTATACACATGCACAAACTATATATATATATATATATATATATATATATATATATATATATATATATATATATAATACAAGTCACCACATAAAAAAAAATAAAGATATAAATTTTTTATACTTCATGTATATATATATATATATATATATATATATATATATATATATATATAACTATTATTTATTATTTGGGGTAAACAGTTACATGTGGTCGCTACAAATAGCCATCTGTTTCAGTCAAAGAGACTTCATCAGGCGACCTGGAACCTCTCGACGCCACAAAGCTAGTACTGACTTTTGAACACTTCAAACATGAATATATATATATATATATATATATGAGCAAACAATTAATAAGATATGTTAAAAAACACTTTGAAATGAGTTAAAAACATATTTAATCTGAAAAGGAAACACTAGATAAATGGATAGTCCTTAATCCGCGGAGTTTCGAAGAAATACTTTCCTTCTCATCAGAGGGTAGGAATTAGCAAAATGCGGGATCGGAGTTTGCATGCAGAAGTATTTGATGAAACAACAAGTAAGTCAAAGATCTTACTTGAAAACAAAAAAAGTTAAGCAGAGGGAATATGGTAAAGAAAAAGGTGATTGCACATGAATGGATACTCTGGTGGAAGATAAAAAATTAAGTGACGGTAAAATCCAAATTATAAAACTTCAAGAAAGTTAAAAGAATTTCCATTTGTACGAGTAAAATCCAAGGAAATCCCGTAATTGGAAGAAGATGGTCCATAATAATCCAAAGGCAGAAATCCATGGAATAATTCACAAAAATGTGTACAAGGAAAAAATAATATTAATAAAAGAAAAATAAGATGTGCTTTGCACTCTACTTCCGAGACATAACTATAAATAAAAAAATCTGGGAAGAGAAAGGAGAGAAAAAAATGATAAAGTTAAATATAAAATATAAAATAAAGGGAAACAAAAGTCAAAATGACCCAGACAGGAAATGTTAAAGGCGCGAAAATATATATAGGGCAAAATAATATAGGTCAACTGAAATTTACAGGTCATCACTTAAAAAAATGTCAGCAAGAGTTGTTAAACGATACTAAAAGGAAAATAAAAATAAATAAATAAATATATAATAAATAAATAGAAAATAAAGAATAAATAAATAAATAAATAAAATATAATAAAAATAAAATATAAAATATAATATATAATATAAAATAAAATAAAATAAGAATAAAAATAAAAAATCAAAATTATTTAAGGGGAGAACATCTTCTTCGATATCTGCAATTTCAGGAAAAAAAAGAAGTAAATTCATATAGTAGAATTTAAGTAAATATACATACAAGATATGAAAGTGTGGGTAGATTGATATATTAGATAGATAGGAAAGTATAAAGAATAAAACAGAAAATGCAGATAAAAAACCACCCATGCAAAGAAGAGATAAAGAATTAAAATAAAGGATTATTAAATTATAAAGTACTAGCTGTACCCTGCCACGCGTTGCTGTGGCTCAAATTGGCGTAATAGAAAAAGGTATAAAATGAGAAAAGGCATGTTTCTTATAGGTTAAATTTTCCATTTTGCATGGGTACACAATTTTTGTTGTTCCATTTTATAGCTGTTTGATAATTAACCACTTTATCTGCTTTCACAACAGTGTCGATGGATTTGTATTTGACTACCTCACTTGGAATTTTACATTGAATAATAGCGTTAAGTTCATGGGCATCTTTGTATTGACCTGCAAGAATAGCTCATTCACTCAGGCAAATGGAATTCTTATAATTTCAATATCTGCAAAAACCTTTTAAACTAACTATTCTTTTGATGAAATAAAATTACAGAAATTACAAAAGTTAAAACTCAAAGAAATTTGCCCTTAATTCTGATCAGCTGGCACTTTTTCGTACCCAATTTCCCACAAGTGATGCAAAAGTTTTTGTGCGGCTCGAACAGTCTGCAATTGGACATTCATATTTTCAGTTAAGTTTAATGTCTTCACATGGAACAAAAAAGTAGAGTATTTGAGGCAAGCATTTATTTCATCTGCTGGTGTTGATTGAAGAATAACAGGTAACATTTGTCTGAAATCTCCTGCAAGCAATATTACTGCATTCCCAAATGGTTTGACATTGCCACGCAAATCTTGCAAGGATCGACCAAGAGCCTCAAGTGATTTTTTGCGTACCATTGTGCATTCATCCTAAACAATAAGTTTGCAGTTCTGAAATATTTTTCCCCATATTGGATGTTTTGGAGATGTCGAACATGAGATTTTTGAAAAATTGAATGTTTTAAAGTAGAATAAATAATTCTTCTACTTGGCAGCAAGGTCGCAGGTATTCCTCATGCAGCAAGGGCTAAGGCTATGTCATTTTGTTACCAAATGGCTGCCAAAATCAATTTAATTAGAAAGGTTTTACCAGTTACTTCTGGTGCTGTTCAAGGTAGCAGTAATTTCCAAATAACTTCTTTCTCACAGTCAGTAAATTAGGTGACTAAAATAGGATTTATCCATGTTTTGACACTGCCTTATTCACTGTAATTAATTTAGGAGACTAAAATAGGATGAGGGATTAGAGATGGACAGACAGAGAGGAAGATATATAGATAGAAAAGAGAAAGTGAGAGGAAAATAGAGAAAGAGAGGAGATAGAGATAAAGGGATTGATAGATAAACAGAGATAGAGGGGAGAGTTAGAAACAGAGAGGGATGAGACAGAGGAAAGAAGAAAGATAGAGGGAGTTAGAGAGATGGGGGCTCAAAGAGAGATGGAAAGGGTGATATAGAGAGAAAGATAGATTGAGAGAGGGAAAGGGAGAGATGGATAGAGAGAGAGAGGAAGAGAGAGGGGGAGAGAAACAGAAGGTGAACTACACTTCACCGTTTTTTTCCTCGTTCAGTAGAGAAGAAATCTTTCGAGACTGGGGTAATTTTAATGTTTTGTTATTATCCAGAGTACCCCTTTTTTTTGGGGGGGGAGATGGCTAGATTTTCCTCACATTATAAACCGACCGGGTTATCTGTACTTTCACTTAACAAATTAATAAAAGAAAAACATATTGTAAAATTTGAATTTAACAGAAAAATACTATTTCAAAAAATAGCACAATAACATAAGTGCATAAGTGCCACTTTAGGTACTCCTTGGGCGTTGAGTTCCATGGCGACCAGCATAATTTAATGGTCGCTCCCTTAGCCCCAACCCCTAGTCAAGGCTAATGCATGCGCACGTAACATTTTTTTTATTTACTGACGTTGGCTTAGTAACTAAACGATTTATTGATAATTTCGTAACCCTTAAACGCATGCCGGAATATTTAAATTGGTTCATTATTGTTGTAATGAAAAAAAAATTTCATTCAACACAAAACCAAAAACACATATTAATGATAAATGATTTATTATTCTATTCATTGAAATTTACTAATTTTTAAATAAAAAAGTAAAAAAAAAGTTAATAAAAAAATAGTTGCTTATGTGCACATAAAAAACTTGTTTTTTTTTTTAGATTAGGTCCACCTTATAATCACCCCCCCCCACACACACACACATTCTCATCTTAAGAACAGCTTCCGGAATAAACACCACTTTTGGAGGGGGGGGGGCTATTTGCAAAATTTAACTGATATTTGTTGTCAGCATACCCACCCGAAAATACTATTAAAAAAAAGGAGGGGTTCAGTGCCCGTGGCAGAGAAGTAGATTTATTTATCAATAAAAGTTGCGGAGAAGAAAATTTATTTATCAATAAAAGTCGTCATTTAAAAAAGAAAATTGTGGAGGTGGACCTAAATGTAAATATTTACCCAAAAAATTATCCCGAAGTTTATTAAAAAACGTTTTGTTTTCGCACTATTCAACAATTTGTTCATCCGCGCTTGTAAATTAAAAAATATTTGTAAAAGTGAGAAGTTATCAGTAAATGATTTAGTTTTTTTTTAAATTTATTTATTTATTTTTTTACATTAGGTCCACCTCCACAAATATTAAAAACGGCTTTCAGAATAAACACCCTCAACCTCTCCATGTTAACAACGGATTTCGGAATAAACACCATTTAGGGGGGGGGGGATATTAAAAAAAAGTCGATAAAAGTCGTCATTTAAAAAGAAATTTAAAATAAAATGTTTGTAAAAGTGAGGAATTATTAATAAATGTTTAGTAACATTTTTCGGTGCTAATGCAGAGAGTGATCCGCGCTATTTGTTAAATCGTATTTCCACGTTTAATTAAATTTTTATGATATGTTTTTTTTATTCAATTGCAAGGTTAAAGTACAGAATAGGTACAAAACACCCTCCCCTCCCCATGTTAAGAATGGCTTTTTAAATAATAACGTTATTATTTCAGCATGGATCACTCTCTGCATGAGTACCCATTTTTCTTTTAATATTCATAAAAAGTAAAACTTTTTTCAAAATAAATAAATAAATGTTTGTAAATGTGACAAATAATCGTTTAGTTACGGCAACGTCAGTAAATAAAACCTGCTACGTGCGGGGTGGGTGGGGGACTAAGGGAGCGACTATTATTTTTTTCTGCTGGTCGCCATGGAACTCAACGCCCAAGGAGTACCAAAATGTAATTTTTTTTTGTCAAATAAATAAATTTCAAGCAATTTTTGCAATAAATAATGGATAGCAACTTCGTTAATTTTACGACTCGCCCCAGCATATTATAAACAGTAAACACCCTAACTTCCACATGTTAAAACGGCTTTCGGAATAAACACCCCCAAACTCCCCCTATTAAGAACGGCTTTCGAGGTTTATGGAAGGGAGTTTTTTTTTGTTTTTTTTTAACATGTGGAGGTTAGAGTTTTTATAATACGTTGAGGCATGTCGTAAAAATGAAACAGTTTAGAAAAAGTTGAAACAAACTTTTTTTATGTAAACAATACCGTGAAAAGAAACTAAACAATTAAAACGTAATGTTTCATGAGTGAAAAGCCTTAACATAAATTTTAAAATTAAAAAATTGGTAAGTACATAAATGAATTTAAATTTTTAAAATATGGGATATTTTTTTGTGTGCTAATTCAGAGAGTGATCCGCGCTATTTTTTTTTAATCGTATTTCCACGTTTAATTAAAGTTTTATGATATGTTTTTTTTTATTCAATTGTAAGGTTAAAGTACAGAATAGGTACAAAACACCCTCCCTTCCTCATGTTAAGAATGGCTTTTTTAAATAATAACGTTATTATTTCAGAACGGATCACTCTCTGTTTGAGTAAGTGAATTCGCAGTAATGGCTTACGAAAATATATTTATTTTATTTAATATTTTAATAATTCGCGAGGTAAATTTATTTTAATAACATAAAAACATACCTCAACTCTAAAGATGGGTTAGGTGAAAGTACAGTACTCATGCAGAGAGTGATCCGTGTTGTAATAATAACGTTAATATTTAAAAAGCCATTCTTAACATGGGGAGTGGAGGGTGTATTTTAACCTTACAATTGAATAAAAAAACATATAATAAAACTAATTAAACCTGGAAATACGATTTAAAAAATAGCGCGAACAAAAAAAAACTGTACTTTACCAACCAATCTTATATCGAAAAACAAAACAAAAAAAACTCAAAAAGCAAGCGACAAACTTTTTTTTGGCCTTATATAATAAAGAAAAAAATGTGTAAATTAAAAAATTTGGAAGATAAACAAATGAATTATCTTTTTTTTGTTTTTTTTTTTACTTACCGAATTAACAGAAAATGAAATCTTTCGTCAATTCGTGGCTGTGAAATGAATCGAACCGGAAGTTCAGTTTTATCAACAAAGCAGATTCGCACTAACGGTTAAAAAATATATTTATTTTATTTAATATTTTAATAATTCGCGAGGTCACTATATGTTTCTGGAATTATATTGAAGCTGTTTGCTCCCCAGAAGGCTTACATATTTTATCAGCTAATTTTGCCTGTTTTTTTCAGAGAGGGTATTTTTTTTGCAGGAATTAAATCATAAACTCAAACATTTTATAATAAAAGTTAAATTGAAATATACTGCAAATTAAACATCACAATAATAGTGCAACATATTTTGAAATTAGAAAAATAAAAAAACAAAAAAACTTTGTTTTAGTATAGCAAGCGACAAACTTTTTATTTGGGCTTATATAATAAAGAAAAAAATGTGTAAATTAAAAAATTTGGAAGATAAACAAATGAATTATGTTTTTTTTTTTTTTTTTTTTTTACTTATCGAGTTAACAGAAAATGAAATCTTTCGTCAATTCGTGGCTGTGAAATGAATCGAACCGGAAGTTCAGTTTTATCAACAAAGCAGATTCGCACTAACGGTTAAAAAATATATTTATTTTGTTTAATATTTTAATAATTCGCGAGGTCACTATATGTTTCTGGAATTATATTGAAGCGGTTTGCTCCCCAGAAGGCTTACATATTTTATCAGCTAATTTTGCCTGTTTTTTTCAGAGAGGGTATTTTTTTTTGCAGGAATTAAATCATAAACTCAAACTTTTTATAATAAAAGTTAAATTGAAATATACTGCAAATTAAACATCACAATAGTAGTGCAACATATTTTGAAATTAGAAAAATAAAAAAACAAAAAAACTTTGTTTTAGCATAGCAAGCGACAAACTTTTTATTTGGCCCTATATAATAAGGAAAAGATGTGTAAATAAAAAAATTTGGAAGATAAACAAATGAAATATGTTCTTTTTGTTTTTTTTTTACTTATCGAGTTAACAGAAAATGAAATCTTTTGTCAATTCGTGGCTGTGAAATGAATCGAACCGGAAGTTCAGTTTTATCAACAGAACAGATTCGCAGTAACCGTTAAAAAATATATTTATTTTATTTAATATTTTAATATTTCGCGAGGTAAATTTATTTTAATGACATAAAAACATACCTCGACTTTAAAGATGGGTTGTCTGAAAATTACAAATAAATTAGTAACGTAAAAATATGGTTTTATTCGTTTGGAACGAACCAAATTTACATTTTTATATATATAGATTAAGAAGTATGTCGAAAAACGATAAAGTTAAAGAAAAAATATTTTATATCTATATAAAGGGTAAAAGTATCTTCCACCAGACTATCCATTCATGTGTAATCACATTTTTCTTTACCATATTCTCTCTGCTTAAGTTATTTTGTTTTCAAGTAATACCTTTGACTTACTTGTTTTTTCATCAAATACTTCTGCATGCAAAATCCGATCCCGCATTTTGCTAATTCCTACCCTCTGATGAGAAGAAGAGTATTTCTTCGAAACTCCGCGGATTAAGGACTATCCATTAATCTAGTGTTTCCTTTTCAAATTAAATATGTTTTTAACTCATTTCGAAGTGTTTTTTTAACATATTTTATTAATTGTTTGCTCATATTATAAGCTCTATTTCCTATTTGGTTTTATCGAGCTTTTATATCTGGCTGAGATAATTTTATAAATATTAATTCTTTAATATTTATAATTTACTTTAATTTTACCATCTTGGATCATTTTGGTAAATTCAATTGTAAATTTCATTATATATATATATATATATATATATATATATATATATATATATATATATATATATATATATATATATATATATATAAATGTAAATTTGGTTCGTTAAAAGTGAATAAAACCATATTTCCACGTTACCAATTTATTTGAAATTTTCAGACAACCCATCTTTAGAGTCGAGTGATGTTTTTATGTTATTAAAATAAATTTACCTCGCGAATTATAAAAATATATTAAATAAAATAAAAATATTTTTCGTAAATGCAGAACTATGTTCCATTTTATTTCCGGTTTGCAGGCAATTCACGACGATTTGACGATTTCGAATTTCGAATTAGAAATGTAATTCTGGGTTCGTTCGTTATCAATAAAACCATATTTGTACATTACCAATTTATTTGAAAGCTTCAGACAGTCTCTAAATTTACATCCCAAATTATAAAAATATATAAAATAAAATAAAAATATTTTTCTTAAATGGGGACCTGTGGTCAAATTTTATTTCCGGTAGAATGCACGTGGGAATGATTTCACTACGATTTGAATGACAACATTTTCAGTGTTACAAATTCTTAAAAATTGTTTCGATCGAATTCATTTGCTTTCTTCCTCACGTGTTTCTTTCCGTTTATTTTTTATTTATTTTTTTAATTTTTATGCTGATATTCAACAAATTCCTTGGTAAGTTTCTTTTTTTTCCATAAAAATTCATTTGCTGTTTTTTTTTCATTCAATTCCAAAATTCCATTTTTTTTTATTTAAATTCCAAGATTACATTTTAAAAAAAATTTAAATTCCAAGTATTTTGATTAAAACCAAGCTTACCTAAAATAAATTTGTTTAATTCTTAAAAACATTAATAGCATCCATTTGCTTCGATCGATTTCATTTGCTGTAAAAACTTACCGCATTTTTTGCCCCCCTCCCATTTTTATTCTTTCCCACGTGTTACAGGTGAATCTTGGTAAGTTTCATTCGGTAAATCTGTCTAAATAACTTCATATTTGAACTTATCTCGAATTACAGGATTTACAAATTATTTTGTTTTTCTTACTAATTCATTTGCTGTTTCTTTTTTTTGCAGTCAATCTTATTTCTACATTTGTTTTTTAACGGCATCTCGCATTCTAAAATTCCAATTTTTTATTTAAATTGCGTACGAGCCATCTGCTTACTAAAAAACACTTGGCCTTACATAACGATACAGCTGTTGACTGGCAAAACAATTGATTATATTGCGATTTCTATCAAGCATATGTTTTCTTCAGTCTCCTCTTTTTCAGATTGCTTAATTAAAAACTTGCAGAAACAAAGAATCAAACCTACTTGGACGCAAACAAAATTACAGAATTACCATAAAAAAATTTGCATTACTTGGCCATACAGGCAAATAAATTGAGAAATCACTCAAGCAGATTCCTCAATTAAAAACAGGCATTAAAACATAAAACTATTTGAAAACTAAATTCATTTTTCCAAATCTATTTGGACAAAAAGAAAACTACAGAACCACATAGAAAGCTAAATTGGCCTTAATTGACCATACAGCTCAATTACCAATAAGCAAAAAAAGAAAAAAAATATAACAAATAAAAAAAATTGCTCCAAATCTCTTCTGAAGCAAAGAAAAGATTTTCAGATTCCTCAATTGAAAATAAGCAAAAAAAAAAAAACAAAATACAAAAAAAATCATTATTTCTACAAATCTATTTTGACACAAGGAAAACATGACTACAAACAAAGAAAAAGAAATTGAGCTGTGCGGTCAATTGACCGCACAGCTCAATTAACAATAAGCAAAAGAAAAACAATTTAAAAAATATTGCTTCAAATCTATTTTGAAGCTATATAAGGAATTTCAGATTCCTCAATTGAAAATAAGCAAAAAAGAAAAAAAATTACAAAAATCATTCTAAAAAAAAATCTATTTGGCCGCAAATAAAAAACTTGGCCTTATTTGACCATACATTTGTCGACCGGCCAATACATTGCGAAATAAATCAAACAAATATCTTTTTCAGATTTCTCTTTTTTCAGATTCCTAAATTAACAATAAGCAAAAGTTACAAAAAATCATTTCTACAAATCTATTTTAACGCAAAGATAACTACAGGACTACAAACAAAGAAAAAGAAATTACTCTTACTTGACCGTACAACTCAATTAACAATAAGCAAAAGATATAAGAAAAAAAAAACAAATTACAAAAAATATTGCTTCAAATCTATTTTGAAGCTATATAAGGAATTTCACATTCCTCGATTGAAAATAAGCAAAAAAGAAAAAAAATTACAAAAAATCATTATTTCTACAAATCTATTTTGACACAAGGAAAAGTACATGACTACAAACAAAGAAAAAGAAATTGCTCTTAATTGACCATACAGCTCAATTACCAATAAGTAAAAAAAAAGAAAAATATAACAAATTAAAAAAAAATGCACCAAATCTATTTTGAAGCAAAGAAAGGATTTTCAGATTCCTCAATTGAAAATAAGCAAAAAGCAAAGAAAATATTTCTACAAATCTATTTGTAAGCAAGGAAAATTGCTGAACCATCTGCAAAAAAGGTCTTAATTGACCATACATATCTCGACAGATAAATAAATTGAGAAATCAATCAAGCCAATATTTTTTTCAGACTTCTCTTTTTTTCTGATTCTTCACTTAAAAATAAACAACAAAACACTTTTTTTTAAAAATATTTCTCCAAATCTATTTGGCCGCAAATAAAAAAAATTGGCCTTATTTGACCATACATTTGTTGACCGGCCAATACATTGCGAAATAAATCAAACAAATATCTTTTTCAGATTTCTCTTTTTTTCAGATTTCTAAATTAACAATAAGCAAAAAAAAAATTTAGGAAAAAATTATTTCCAAATCTATTTGGATACAAGAAGTACAGAAGTACATATAAAATAATTGGCCTTATTTGATGTTACAGCTCAATTAAAAATAAGCACAAAAAGGAAAATTTATAAAAAATATTTCTACACATTGTGCTTATTTGAACATAAGTTCTCAATAAGCTAATTATTTGAGAAAACAATCGAGCAAATATTTTTACATACTTCTCTTTTTTCAGATTCCTCTAATCAAACTAAGCAAAAACTTACAAAAAAGCATTCTACAAATCTATTTTAATGCAAAGATAACTACAGGACTACAAACAAAGAAAAAGAAATTGCTCTTACTTGACCGTACAGCTCAATTAACAATAAGTAAAAGATATAAGAAAAAAAAAACAAATTAAAAAAAATATTGCTTCAAATCTATTTTGAAGCTATATAAGGAATTTCAGATTCCTCGATTGAAAATAAGCAAAAAAAAAAAAAAAATTATGAAAGATCATTATTTCTACAAATCTACTTTGACACAAGGAAAACTACATGACCACAAAGAAAAAGAAATTGCTCTTAATTGACCGTACAGTCAATTACCAATAAGTAAAAAAAAAAGAAAAATATAACAAATTAAAAAAATTGCTCCAAATCTATTTTGAAGCAAAAAAAGGATTTTCAGATTCCTCAATTGAAAATAAGAAAAAAAAAAAATATTTCTACAAATCTATTTGTAAGCAAGGACAATTACTGAGCCATATGCAAAAAAAGGTCTTAATTGACCACACATATCTCGACAGATAAATAAATTGAGAAATCAATCAAGCCAATACTTTTTTCAGACTTCTCTTTTTTCAGATTCTTCAATTAAAAATAAACAACAAAACACTTTTTTAAAAAAAATATATATTTCTCCTAATCTATTTGGCTGCAAATAAAAAATTGGCCTTATTTGGCCATACATTTGTAGACAGGCCAATACATTGAGAAATACATCAAACAAATATCTTTTAGATTTCGGAAAAAAATTATTTCCAAATCTATTTGGACACAAGATAAAAAAAATTGGCCTTTATTGACGATACAGCTAAATTAAAAATAAGCACAAGAAGAATTTTCAAAAAAATTATTTCTCCAAATCTATTTTGACAAAAGGAAAATTACAGGAATACATAAAAAAAAAGGAATTACTCTAAATTTACCATACAGCTCAATTATAAATAAGCAAAAAAAAAAAAAAAACACATTAAATATTTTGCTCCAAGCAAAAAAAAAAAAAAAGAAATTATTATTTCTTCAAATCTATTTGGACGGAAGGAAAAGTACTGAACTGTATAAAAAATAAAAATTGGCCTTAATTGAGCCTATAGCTGTCGAGAGGCCCATTACATTTAAGCAACGATCAAATCTTTTTTACAGATTCCTCTTTTCCAAAATCATTTATCCTGTTCCCTATTTTAAAAAAGTTCACTTTAACTAAACGTTATTGTTAATTTCGCTGCAGTTCTTTTCCTTAAAATACCACTCAGAAGAAGATCAAACATAGGTCGTCGTACTCGCAATGCAGAAACACTGTGGCAATTACTTGCCACTCAAAGTCCTGAACAACGGGCATCTGCAAACCAAAATAGTAGACTAAGGATGATTCAAGTACGTGCCAATGAAACAGCAGATCGACGTGCAGCCAGACTTGAGGAGGCAAGGTTGCGGGTACAGCAATCCCGTAATGCGGCTACAGATCTGCTTCGTTCACAACGTAATGAACACGAGAGGCTGAGACATGTCGAAAGATGTCAACGAGGAAATGCAAATCAGCGTCAAACACGACTCCATGCTCAACAATCCTGGAATTTGGATCGCCTAGCATTTCACTACAACCCTAATGAGGATTATAGTTTGAGCCACCATGTTCACATAGGCACTATGGCTGAAGTGTGTCCCTATTGCAAGGCTCTTAAATTTAAGGGATAAACTAAAGGAATGTGTTGTGCAGCCCGTAAAGTTAAACTACCTCAACTGGAAGATCCACCAGAACCATTAAAAACTTTGCTTGCTGGATATACTGCTGAATCAAAGCATTTTTTATCAAACATCAGGAAATACAACTCATGCTTCCAAATGACGTCGTTCGCAGCAGAAACCATTACAGCTCAATTCATGCCAACTTTTAAAGTAAAAGGACAAATTTACCATAAAGTTGGATCTCTGCTTCCATACCCAGAGGGTCAACATAAATTCCTACAAATGTATTTCATCGGTGATAACAATGATCAACTGAATGCACACTGTGGAATTTCAACCAGTATAAGACGGTCCATTGTCTCCGAACTGCAAGACATGCTCCATAATAAAAACAATTTAGTGCTTTTATTCAAAACTGCAATTGAAATGATGCCATCAGATACACACAAGGTTGTTATTCATGCCGACAAAACGCCTACTGGAGAACACGTGCGAAGATTCAATGCTCCAGCTATAGATGAAGTGGCAATTGTTATAGTTGGAGATCAATTTCAACCAAGAGATATTGTTCTTCATAGAAGGAATGATCAATTGACAAACATTGCTGAAACTCATCGATGCTACGATGCCCTGCAATATCCAATCATTTTTTGGGATGGTGCTGATGGATATCATTTCCATATTAACATGATAAATCCAGTTAGTGGCGAAGAAACAAATAAGAAATGCAGCGCAATGAACTATTACTCATACCGATTAATGATTCGAGAGAACGAAAACAATCACATTCTGAAATGCCGCCAATTATTCCACCAATACATTGTAGACATGTATGCAAAAATTGAAACTGAACGTTTGCTATTCATCCGTTTGAATCAGTCAAAACTTCTTTCTGAAGAATATGTTCATTTGCGTGATGCAGTTGTTAATGATGGTAATACAACCAACGTTGGAAGACTAACAATTTTGCCATCTTCGTATTTGGGCAGTCCACGTCATATGCATGAGTACACTCAAGACGCATTTGCATATGTTCGTCAGTATGGCCGTCCTGACCTATTCATTACATTTACATGCAACCTAGCTTGGAATGAAATACAGCAACTCTTACTTCCGGGGCAATCATCGGTAGATAGGCATGATATTACAGCGTGTGTTTTCAGACAAAAGCTTAAATCACTAATAAATTTCATTGTAAAACATAAAGTATTTGGATCTGTGTGCTGCTGGATGTATTCAGTGGAATGGCAAAAGAGAGGATTACCACACTCCCACATACTAATCTGGTTCTTCAACAAACTCAATCCAAACGAAATCGACAATCTAATATCTGCTGAAATACCTGTTGCTGACATTGATAAAGATTTGCATGAAGTTGTCATAAAAAATAGGATACATGGACCTTGCGGGATATTTAATCCAAATTCACCATGCATGATAGAGGGTAAATGCTCTAAGCGATATCCCCGAGCATTATTAACCAACACAGTTACAGGAAATGATGGATATCCTTTATACAAAAGAAGGTCAGTAGAAGATGGCAGTAAATTAGCAACCATACAAATGCGAAATGGCAATATACAAGTTGATAACCGATGGGTTGTTCCATATTCACCTTTGCTTTCAAAAACCTATAAATCGCACATTAATGTGGAATACTGTAACTCTGTAAAGTCCATCAAATACATTTGTATGTGAATAAAGGCAGCGATATGGCAGTTTTTTGCCTTGAAAATACAGAGCAATAATCTGAATGCAAGCCTACATATTGATGAAATCGCACAGTATCAAGCTGGAAGATACATAAGCAGTAATGAGGCTGTATGGCGAATTCTTTCATTTCCAATACATGAATGAAGTCCGGCTATTGTTCACTTATCAGTACATTTAGAAAATGGACAGCGCGTTTACTTTACAGCTTCAAATGTGCAACAGATAGCTTTGAATCCACCTGCTACAACATTAACGGTTTTCTTCATGTTATGTCAAACTGACACGTTTGCAAAAATACTCCTCTATTCGGAAGTGCCTCAGTATTACACATGGAATAAGAGTAGAAAATCATTTGAACGGCGCAAAAGAGGAGAGCAAGTCGAAGGACAACCTGGAATATTCAAAGGAAAAACAATAGGCAGACTGTATACTATCCATCCCAAACAAGATGAATGCTTCTTTCTTCGCATGTTGTTGATAAATGTGCCTGGTCCAACATCATTCCAGCAACTAAAAATTGTCAATGGCATTACACATGCTACTTTTCGCAGTGCATGTCAAGCTATGAATTTATTGGAAAATGACGGACATTGGGATGAATGCATTAATGAGGCGTGTAACACATGCCATCCTAATCAAATTCGTGCATTGTTTGCAACTATCTTGACCAATTGCTCCCCTTCATATCTTGTTGAGTTATGGGAGAAATATAAATCACACATGGCCGAAGACATTTTTCATCAAATAAGCAATGAAAGTACAAATACCTGTCTGGATTTTACATCAGAAATCTATAATGAGGCATTGATAAGAATTGAAAATTTGTGTTTAGAAATTGCAAACAAATTCCTCAAACAATTGGGAATGACCTCACGACTCGATCTGCTGCTGCTTTCTTTGATATAGAATTGTGTAGGGAACAAAATTACAACACAGATCTTTTGTTGTATGTGCAAGCAAATATTAACAAGCTAACACCTGAGCAAACAGATGTTTACAACAAAATAATGCAGACTGTAAATAATGGAGTGGGAGATATACTTTTCTTAGATGCGCCAGGAGGAAGTGGTAAAACGTTCTTAATTAAATTTATTTTGGCAGCCATTCGATCACAAAATGGCATAGCCTTAGCTCTTGCATCTTCTGGAATAGCTGCAACTTTGCTACCAGGTGGACGAACTGCTCATTCTGCATTGAAACTTCCTTTAAACATGCAATTTATTGAAACTCCCATGTGCAATATTTCAAAAACATCAGGTATGGGAAAAGTATTGAAAAAATGCAAACTTATTGTTTGGGATGAATGCACAATGGCACACAAAAAATCACTGGAGGCTCTTGATCGGTCATTGCAAGATTTGCGGGGAAATGATAGATTATTTGGGAATGCAGTAATATTGCTTGCTGGAGATTTCAGGCAAACATTACCTGTAATTCCTCGATCAACACAAGCAGATGAAATAAATGCTTGCCTCAAATACTCCACTTTTTGGCAAAATGTGAAGACATTAAATTTGACTAGAAATATGCGTGTCCAGCAGCAAAATAATCAGTCAACAGAGATCTTTTCAAAACAATTGTTGGAAATTGGGAATGGGACAGTGCTGGCTACTCTGACTTCAGGCCGAATTCAATTGCCACAAAACTTCTGTCATTTAGTTACATCAAAAGACGAATTAATTAAAAACGTATTCCCAGACATCCACATTAACTTTATGAATCACAGTTGGCTGAGTGAACGAGCTATTCTTGCACCCAAGAACAAAGATGTTCATGCACTCAACAATAGTATTCAGTTGAACATACATGGTGAGTTAGTCACATACAAGTCCGTTGACACTGTTGTTGAAGCAGACGAAGCAACCAATTATCCATCAGAGTTTTTGAATTCACTAGATTTGCCAGGGATTCCACCACATGTACTGCAATTGAAAATTGGTGTACCAATTATCATGTTGCGAAATATTAACCAGCCTAAGCTTTGTAATGGCACACATCTTTCAGTAAAAAAATAAATGACCAACATCATTGAAGCAACAATTTTGACAGGGTCTTTCAAAGGTGAAGATGTCTTAATTCCGTGCATTCCCATGATTCCAACAGATCTGCCATTTCAATTTAGGAGATTGCAATTCCCTATTCGCTTGGCATTTGCCATCACAATCAACAAGGCACAGGGACAATCTTTAGAATTGTGTGGCTTATATTTACACACCGACTGTTTCTCACATGGGCAGTTATATGTTGCATGTTCTAGAGTCGGCAAACCTGAGAATCTCTTCATCTGCACTGAAACTGGAACTACTAAGAATATTGAGTATCCACAAGTTTTGGAAAATTAAATCCTTCAGATTAAATGGCAACTTATGGAACTGGATCAAAATGAAGTCCAAAAGACAATCTCCAAAATTATTATTCAATCAAGAATTTGAGAGGCAAAAACATCAAATACATCCTTCACTGAAGCATATCTGTGCATGAGTTCGTCGTGGGTCTTCAACTCCAGAAAGATTAATAACACTGCCCTTTGTAAATCTTGGTCCTTCATACAAAACATTAAGAAGCAACAACATGAAAATCACCTTTGCTGTAGGATATCTATGCATGGGTTCATTATTTAATTCGGATGAGTTGCACTGATGATTTCTAATAAGAATGAAATAGATCTATGTGCCAATAAGATAGATCTATATGCAAATTTCCAAATTATTTATTACTGTTTATCTGCATATTTAAAAATGTAACTTAGTTCATGACGTGATGCGAAAACTAATAGTCTACCTTACAGATTTTTTTTAAATTTTGCTATATTCATTCAATTTAATCATTTCACGAAATGGAACCACAGCAACGCGTGGCCGGGTACAGCTAGTATATATATATATATATATATATATATATATATATATATATATATATATATATATATATATATATGATTTAAATGAAATAAATGAAAGCTCTAATATAAGGATAAAATCATTTTTATTTTTATTTTTTGCAAATATTTCGCTAAACATAGCTTAAAAAAAATATTCTCATGTAAAAATTATTTGTTTATATTTTAAAAACTAAAACAAAATTAAATTAAATTTTCAACATTCCTGATAGACTTTTTAGCTTTATAAGAAAATAATCAGTTAAAAATATCATCATAATATTTGCTGTATTAGCAATAGTATTGTTTCTTTAATTTATAACAATGTTATCAAACGTTATGAAAGTACTTGAATACAGTTCTAAATAAATATGTGTTTAATTAATAAAAAATAACATTACTTACTTTACTATATTTGGTTGGAATAAAATTTTCCCTTCTAATGGCACTTATCCAAATTGAGACTTGCTCCTGCTTTTTAGGAAAAGAAAATATATGTACTTTGGGGCCTTTTGGATAATTTCCCTGACAATTTGGAACAACGCAAGAATAAACCATATTGGACAGCAAACTGAAAACTGTGCAGACGAAACTGCTGCTGATAGGGACCGTTTAATCTAGACCATATACCAACATGTTGATTTGGTAATGACGTCATGCTGTCATGTTGATTGGCCTGTACTTAATCTCGGTAGTCTCGGCCATACCAGGTCAAAAGCCTTAGATATATCTAAGGCTACCGCTCTAGCTCCCCTGCTAGTACAGTTAGGATATCTGCTGTAAAATGGGCTTGCCTAAATCCATACTGTTGGTCGGTCAGAAGTTTAATAGCTGCAAGATGATCGACAAGAGCTTAGTTAATTATGGACTCAAATATTTTAGCCAACAGCGGGAGGAAGCTAATGGAGCGATAATTTTATGGGACAGTTCTTTCGGTAGAATTCTTGTAAACTGGTACAATAGAAGCGATTTTCCAGCATTAAAAGAAGTCTTGCAAAACTACAATGACGGAGACTGGGTCGAAAATTTTGAAAGTGAATCATTGATCGTTAAAGTGAATCATCGGTTAAAGTGAATAATCGATTGTTAAAGTGAATCATCGGTTAAAGTGTATCATCAAAGTGAATCATCAGTTAAAGTGAATCATCAGTTAAAGTGAATCATCAAAGGTTAAAGTGAATCATCGATGGTTGAAGTGAATCATCGGTTAAAGTGAATCATCAAATGTTAAAGTGAATCATCAAAGGTTAAATTGAATAATCGAATGTTAAAGTGACTCATCAAAGGTTAAAGTAAATCATCAAAAGTTAAATTGAATCATCAACGGTTAAATTGAATCATCGGTTAAAGTGAAGCATCAAAGTTTAAAGTGAACCATTAAAAGTTAAAGTGAATCATCAAAGGTTAAAGTGAACCATTAAAAGTTAAAGTGAATCATCAAAGGTTAAAGTAGGTCATCAAAGGTTAAAGTAAATTATCGGTTAAAGTGAATCATTGGTTAAAGTGAATCATTGGTTAAAGTGAATCATTGGTTAAAGTGAATCATTGGTTAAAGTGAATCATCAAAGGTTAAAGTGATTAAGCGGTTAAAGTTAAACATCGATTAAAGTGAATCATGAAAAGTTAAAGTACATCATCGGTTAAAGAGAAATATCTAGGTTAAAGTGAAACATTGATTGAAGTGAATCATCGGTAAAGTAAATAATTAAAGGTTAAAGTGAATCATCAAAGGTTTAAGTGAAGCATTAGTTAAAGTGAATCATTAAAGGTATATCATAGGTTAAAGTGAATCATCAAGGTTAAAGTAAATCATCGGTTAAAGTTAATCATCAAAGGTTAAAGTGAATCATCGGTTAAAGTGAATAATAAAGGTTAAAGTGAATCATCAAAGGTTAAAGTGAATCATCAAAGGTTAAAGTGAATCATAAAAAGTTAAAGTGCATGATCAACGGTTAAAGGGAATCATCAAAGGTTAAAGTGAAACATCGGTTAAAGTGAATCATCCAAGGTTAAAGTGAACCATCAGGTAAAGTGAATCATCTAAGATTAAAGTGAATCATCGGTTTAAGTGAATCGTCAAAGGTTTAAGTGAATCGTCAAAGTTTAAAGTGAATTATCGGTTAAAGTGAATCATCAAAAGGTTTAGTAATCATAAAAGGTAAAAGTGAATCATTGGTTAAAGTAAATCATCAAAGGTTAAAGTGAATCATCAGTTAAAGTGAATCATCAAAAGTTTTAGATAATCATCAAAGGTTAAAGTAAATCATCGGTAAGAGTGAATCATCAAAAGTTAAAGTGAATCATCAAAGGTTTAAGTGAATCCTCGTTTAAAGTGAATCATCAAAAGTTTTAGTGAATCATCAAAGGTTTAAGTGAATCATCGGTTAAAGTGAATCATCAAAGGTTAAACTGTATCATCGGTTAAAGTGAATCGTCGGTAAAAGTGAATAATAAAAGGTTAAAATGAATCATCAAAGAAGCATTGGTTAACGTTAATCATTAAAGGTTGAAGTATATCATCGGTTAAAGTGCAGAATCAAAGGTTAAAGTGAATCATTGGTTAAAGTGAATCATCAAAGGTTAAAGTGGATCATAGGTAAAAGTTAATCATCACAGGTTAAAGTGAATCATAAAGGTTAAAGTGAATCATAAAGGTTAAAGTGAATCATCAAAGTTTAAAGTGACTCACCAACGGTAAAATTGAATCACCAAAGATTAAAGTGAATCATCAGTTAAAGAGAATCGTCAAAGTTTTAAGTGAATCATAAAAGGTTAAAGTGAATCATTAAAGGTTAAAATGAATTATAAAGGTTAAAGTGAATCATCGGTTAAAGTGAATCATAAAAGGTTAAAGTGAATGATCAAAGGTTCAAATCAATCATCGGTAAAAGTGAATAATCAAAGTTTCAAGTGAATCATCGGTTAAAGTGAATCATACAAGGTTAAAGTGAGTCATCAAAGGTTAAAGTGAATACTCGGTTAAAGTGAATCATCGGTTAAAGGGAATAATCAAAGATTAAAGTGAATTAAAGTTCAAAGTAAATCATCAAAGGTTAAAGTGAACTATTGATTAAAGCGAATCATCAAAGTTTAAAGTGAATCATCGGTTTAAGTGAATCATCAAAGTGTAAAGAATATCATCGGTAAAGTGAATCATTAAAGGTTAAAGTGAATCATTAAAGGTTAAAGTGAACCATCAAGGGTTAAAGTGAATCATCGGTTAAAGTGGATCATCAAAGATTTAAAAAAATATTAAAAATGAATATATTCATGAAAAAAATATTTAAGATGAATATATTCATGAACAAAATATTAAAGATGAATATATTCATAAAAAAAAATATTAAAGATGAATATATTCATGAAAAAAATTAAAGATGAATATATTCATGAAAAAAAATTAAAGATGAATATATTCATGAAAAAAAAATTAAAGATGAATATATTCATAAAAAAAATATACGGGTTGAAACCTTTACAAAATAAAATCTCTTACATCCAAATACTACTGTTAGTAACTCTATGTTTGCATAACGCGATTTCGTATCAGTTAAGCTTTTGCTTGCAAAGGCGTCAACTTTGTTATTGTTGATGAGTGTTGCACCCTGTCTTAGCATGCTTGAATCGACTTGGATAATTGTCTATGAGTTGAGATCGAAGTATGTTAAACAAAGTTTTTCGTGAATGTTGTCTTTTAAAATTTGAAAAGTCTTACCATATGTCTCATTCAACTGAAACGCTGCATCCTTGTTGAATAGTCACCTCAGTGGGGCTGTTTTGGTGCTGAGATCTGGTATGAAGGGGCTGAGGTGCTGGATCATACCTAAGAGTAAGAGTTTTTCTTTGTTGGTTGGTGCGACTTTTCTTATCACATTTTTCAAGGTGTGGATGAGAGCTATTCTCATCCCATATGAAACCGTAAAATTTGATCCATTTTTGTCTAATGGTGCATTTTCCTAATGCTGAATTTGACGAGGCCAAATTTTTGGGCTGTGTCCATTGTCTTTATCTAATTTTGGTCATGCTCCTGTATTGTTCTGCCGTATATGCAGATATCATCAAATATACGAATAGCTCCTTCACATGTTTCCAATATTTGATCCATTTTCTGTTGGAAAATATCATATGACCTCTTTTTACGCTGAAAGGACATCTCAAATATCTGTATCTCTTTTTTTTTACATTTTCACCACAAACAAGACACATTGCCACTTTGATGTAGGGGGCTACTATCAGGGACATAAGCTACAGGGGTACTATGTGCGGAGTTGGGCAGCAAGGTATTGGTTCATGTTACACTTCTGCATGTCAGTACAGTTGGGAAAGCAGGAACTCGGAAGGGAATTCCAAAATCTAGCGGTTCCAGGGAAGAAACTACTAGAGTAGAAGGCTCTCTTACATCTAGGGATCTCAACTCTGAAGGGGTGGGATTTTGCTGCTTGTCGGGTTTGTCGGGAGTATTTACGTCGAGGGGGTACAAGTGCTTGCAGTTCGTCGGAGC
Organism: Euprymna scolopes; assembly: GCF_053919585.1. Taxonomy (NCBI): domain Eukaryota; kingdom Metazoa; phylum Mollusca; class Cephalopoda; order Sepiida; family Sepiolidae; genus Euprymna; species Euprymna scolopes. The sequence goes on along the minus strand of NC_136526.1, from coordinate 25,185,986 downwards.
ATTCACCATTAAAGTACTTGTAGAACAGGCAGAGGGATGCAACATTTCGTTGACGGGACAGAAGCTTAAGCTTAGATGACGGTTCAGGACTTATCAGGTTGGCGACTCTCAATTGAACCTTGTCTAGAGTGAGAGACTAGTATCAGATGTACCAGCCCAAATATGACAACAATACTCCATACATGAGTGAATGGTGGTCTTATAGAGGTACAGGATACTTTCAGGTGGATATTGAAGTCATCAAATATGAAGGGGCGTGCAATAATAATGCCCCTGACCTACTTCCCATAGCAGTAGAGCAACGAAACTTGGCACAGTTATTAGTCTTTCTCTACATAGGAACCACCCAGAGCTATGCATTTCTCCCATCGTTTGATGCAGCTCTGGAGACCGTTTTTGTAGAACACCCCAGGTTGGTCCTCCAACTTCAGAAATCAAGGTTACTTCATCTGGGAAACGCTTTCCTTTTAAAAAAAACTTTATGTCTGGGAAGAGGTGAAAGTCAGAGGGTGCAAGGTCCGAAGAGTAGGGAGGATGGGAAGGATTTTATAACCACACGCCCGTGCTTCTAATCCGGCGACATGCGAGTTGTGTAATGGAGCATTGTCCTGCAGGGGAAGGGTACCTTTGCTGATCTTGCCCCGCCTCTTGATTTTGATAGCTTCCCTTAATTTCCTCAAAAGTGAAGCATAATAGACTCTTGTAATTGTGGTACCCTTTGCCAGGAAATCTGTCATCACTAAAGACTGTGAGCATGACCTTGCAACCTTGCCTTCTTTGGAGGTGGTGAGTCCAAGTGCTTCCACTGCATTGACTGGGCTTTGGTCTCTGGATCATAGTGATGGACCCAGGTTTCATCATGTGTAATCAGTCTTTTCAAAAACTTTGACTCATCTTCTTGGCACATCTCCAAATTCATCCTCAAGCACTTAATACGTTCTCGCTTCTGGAATGGTGTGAGCAACCTGGGAATCCATCTGGAAGACACCGTATGCATATGCAAATGGTCATGAATGAGTTTCCACATACCCTGTACTAATCTTGACATCTTGGGCTATTTGGCGAAGAGTAATGCGCCGATCTTCCAAAATGGCAGCCTCAACTTGACGGACATGCCTCATCAATGGCAGAAGGGGGGCGACCAGGTCTGGGAGCTGTTTCCACAGACTTCCGGTCATGTTTGAATTCACGATGCCAGCATTTTACAAGGTCATATGATGGGGCATTATCACCATAAGTTTCTTTCATTTCATCAAAAGTCTCCTGTGGTGTGCGTCCTTTCAAATACAAAAACCGGATAACTGCTCGACATTCAACAGGCTCCATTTCACACCTGACTCAGTTCAAACACCTGTAAAACAGAAACCACAATTAGTTCAGAGTTGTAATTTGCCTCATAACCCGTAGAGATATAAATCATTGCACATGCAAAATTTCAGTTAGATCAGACAACTAGAAGTGGGTCAGGGGCATTACTTATTGCACGCCCCTCGTACATGCACTTGTGCGCTAGTGTCGAGGGAAAGTGCTGTGTCTATGCTGTCAGAGACTTTGTTTATTAGGGTACAGTTCTGGATCGATGGAGAGCGGTAGAGAAAATAAAAGTAACTAATGTTGAATGTTGCATGGTTAAATCTAAAGCACTTAAAGACTTGATCGTCCGATTCTAGTTTTGTTTCTCTAGTCAAGGGGGGGGGTGTTTCGAATATAGACTCCAAGCCCGTGCATATGTCTGTCAGAGTCCTTACGGCAGAGCATCTTAAAGTAGTTAGAGGGCATCGAGGAGTGTAGGTTAGTCTCACTTAGTGCTAAGATATCCGCGATGTTTGTTAGGAGAAATGCTTCAACATCATTTAAATTAGTTCTAAGCCCACAGATGTTCATAAATGCAAGCCTCAAGGAGGAGGCAATTTGGTTTTGTTTGAATTTTGTCCTGGTTTAAGCGTGTACTGTCATCATTTTTTTTTCAAGAGTTTCAGTTTAGGTAGGGTGCTGAACAAGTGGTTATGCAGAACACCAGACATGCAACACAAGTAGATCTTCAGCTGACCTCCCATCTACTAGGATTGTGGCCCCAGGAAAGCCACTGCAGGGTCCCTTTCCATGCGCAACATGGCACTACAAACATCCTGATGTTATTCAACTGTTGATGGAGCAGCCACTCTGAGTGCTACCAAAGAGTTGGGCCTCCTGTACTACCAGTCGGGAACAGCAGCCAGGAACTGTCAATCCAGTACCCTCAACCCATTAGGCGATGGTCAACCCAATCTACTTGTACTGGCATTATGGCATTCAAGCACTCACAAGTGCCCAGTTTAGAGGGATGGGATGTGTCAGGAGTGGAAAAAACGGTGTTCATTGCCCTAGTCAGGAAACAAGATCGACCACTGAGTGTTTCTGTCGAATCCCTGTGATTCGACCTCTACGCCTGGCAATAGCCAAATAGAATTTTGAATCCCGTGAGCAGGTTTGATTCTTCATCAAGTTGTATTGCCCAGTAACCATGTTTTACATTTAACTTGGAAAAGTGTTTTTCACTTATTAATCTATGTGAGATTTCTTCCAATTATGGAGTTTTATAGTGCGTCCTTTTGATGCATTTATTTAGTGGTTTGGGGTCCAGACAAATTCGTAGATCTCCATTTTTCTTTCTGCTATATGCAATAGTATTGAGCCACTCTGTAATTTTTTTTATGACTGCTATGTGTTCCATTTTGTCTAGTTCTTCTCTAAGGTGCACTGGAAATTTTCTTGACGGTTGGACTACTTGTGTTGCATCTTCAACAAGATGTATCTTTTGAAAACCTGGGAATTTTCCTATGCCTTGAAACCTGGGTATTATTTTGTGAGGTCCTCTATATTTTGCACTTGTTTCAGTATGTACACTTTGGTTATGTTGCAGTTGGCGGTTACTAAACCAAGTCAGATGCATGGTCTTAGTCCCAGTATTGTGGTGTCACTATCGCATATGAGAAAACTTTGCTCTGATCGTTGTGGATTCTGTATTGTTTATATTTAAAATGATCGACTCATAGTGATTTACCTTCATATCGTTTGTAGTTAACTCTCGGTTTCGATATTCAGGAGTTAGCTCCCTTTGTTCATTTTCTGGTTTGTTTATTTTTCCGTCGCCATTATGGGATACATTTTTTTTGTATATTCTGACTGGTAAAATATTTTCATTTGCCCCTGTGTCAACCTTAATTCTGATTTTGTTTTTCCTTGCAGTCTATGTTGGCGAAAAAATCCTCACGTTTGTTGTTCTCCGCATTTATTGCGTTAATAGATATAAGTCGTCGTCTTTATCTGATTCATTGTCTTCTTTCGATGTTGTTTTTATTTTATTCTTTCAAAAGCTTTACTTTTTATACCGGTTTTGGGGGTTTGATTCTTAGCTCTATATGAGCTATTATCCTGTCTCATTTTGTCTGTTGGAAGTATCTTTCGGTTTTCAGTATTCATCAAAGTCGTGTAAGGCATTGCATCTTCGGCACGTTTTGTTGCATAGAATTCTGCTTTCTTTTCTGTGGATCTTTCCACATCTTGTGCAGGAGAAACTTTGTGGTATACTCCATTTCTTCCTTCGTTGGCATCCTTGTAGCGAGAATTATCTTTTGTAGTTTTCCTGTTATGCCCTGATGTTTTGTATGCCCTGATTTCAGAAATACAGAAATGCTAGTTTGTTGCTGTGTTCCTTTTCCATAATGAACAGAATAGATGGACGAATGGAGCTCACATGATCTTGTAAGTTTTCGGCGTCCTCCTTGTGGGGTCAGAGTATGAATCCACTTATCGTAGACACATAGTTTCGGTGATGTTGAGCTTATTGCCAACTCCTCAACATGTTCCATGTATATATTGGCTAGTGCTGGGGACAGTGGTGAACCCATTGCTAAACCTTCTTCTTGTTGATATATGTCGGTTTCCAACATTAAATGTGTAGTCTTTACACCGAAAGACAACATCTTTGTTAGGTTGTCAATTAGGATGTCGGTTCGTTCTTTCTGATGAAACTGATGATGACAGCTTCTTCCTTAAGTTTTCATGTGGGTTGATGAACAGACCTACTACATCTAGACTCACCATCTGGTTTGAATGAATCGCAGCATCCTTGATTATTTCAACAAAGTTACTGTGATGTTGAGCTAGTTCCTGTATTTTGCCGAGGGTATTAAATCTTTGATTTTATGGAGGACCTGTGACCTGTGACCTGTGACCTGTGACCTGTGACAGCTTTCTTTCTGTTTTTAAGGTTGGGTTCTTCTTTAATTTGCAATAGCTCCCAGAATCCATTAAGCCTGTCAGTTTTGGGGAATATTTTGCTCTGTTTATTAGCACAGTAGCATTACATTTTTCTGTTGGTAGGATAAGGATACCATCTTTGTGTAGCAACGTTATGGTTAATAATTCCTCCTTTGAGAGGTTAGGCTTTGGGGTTTTTGGTTTTTCTAGTGCTTGTCTCGCTTTCCATCAAGGGGATGAGCTAAGATTCATCCCCTTGTGGCTTGGGTAGATTTAGTGCTGCTTGCTTTATTTAGGCTATTATGTTCAGCAACTATATGGAACATGGTGGATAATTTTGGTGAAATTAAAACCTTTATTTAGTACTGATTCTTTACAAGGGTTAGCTGTTGGTTGCTTAGGTTGACAATGGTCCTTATTGGTGGCTGTTGGTCACGAGGTTTATTGTTCTTGATTTTGAGATTGTCGAGATTTTTATTTCGTGGGATCGGACTTTTTCAAATTCTTTTCATATGAAAGCTCCAAATGATATTGCATGCGAGTTTTGTCGTCAGTCAAGGTTATGTTTTTTAGGAAAATGTGAGAGTGTGTGAGATTTGGGATTGCATTTGGTGTTTAAAATGTGAGAGTGTGTGAGATTTGGGATTGCATTTGGTGTTTAAAATGTGAGAGTGTGTGAGATTTGGGATTGCATTTGGTGTTTAAAATGTGAGAGTGTGTGAGATTTGAGATTGCATTTGGTGTTTAAAATGTGAGAGTGTGTGAGATTTGGGATTGCATTTGGTGTTTAAAATGTGAGAGTGTGTGAGATTTGGGATTGCATTTGGTGTTTAAAATGTGAGAGTGTGTGAGATTTGGGATTGCATTTGGTGTTTAAAATGTGAGAGTGTGTGAGATTTGGGATTGCATTTGGTGTTTAAAATGTGAGAGTGTGTGAGATTTGGGATTGCATTTGGTGTTTAAAATGTGAGAGTGTGTGAGATTTGGGATTGCATTTGGTGTTTAAAATGTGAGAGTGTGTGAGATTTGGGATTGCATTTGGTGTTTAAAATGTGAGAGTGTGTGAGATTTGGGATTGCATTTGGTGTTTAAAATGTGAGAGTGTGTGAGATTTGGGATTGCATTTGGTGTTTAAAATGTGAGAGTGTGTGAGATTTGGGATTGCATTTGGTGTTTAAAATGTGAGAGTGTGTGAGATTTGGGATTGCATTTGGTGTTTAAAATGTGAGAGTGTGTGAGATTTGGGATTGCATTTGGTGTTTAAAATGTGAGAGTGTGTGAGATTTGGGATTGCATTTGGTGTTTAAAATGTGAGAGTGTGTGAGATTTGGGATTGCATTTGGTGTTTAAAATGTGAGAGTGTGTGAGATTTGGGATTGCATTTGGTGTTTAAAATGTGAGAGTGTGTGAGATTTGGCATTTGGTGCTTAAACCACAACAAGCACATGTCCTACTCACGTTGTGATCATATTTATGTTAATCTTAATTTTGATATATTTTCAAAAACTAATAAACATACGGATAGCATGAATAGATAAAGATGTAAATATATAAATAAAAACCTATTGATAAAAAAGAAGTGGTTAATAAGTAGTATAATAAACTCTTTCAAAGACTATGAATAACAAAGACTATGAATAACAAAGACTATGTGTTTTCTTTGGGGGGGATAGGGGGGGGGAGACAATGACTAATGAGACAGGTAAGGAAGACATTTTTGAAAATATGAGTAATCATTCCGGAACAAAAAAACTATATCCAATATTCAGAACTTTTTTGTTCTTATTTTTAAGAGAGGAGGTGTTTGATCTACACTGCTGGGAAGCCATGATTTAATGTACTGTTCTGTTTTTAAATCCTCAAAACAGTGTGTTATGATAAATAGCTGGTGATCCCTGAAATAACACTAAAACTATTATGAATTCGTGAAATTCGTGAAATTGATTGTCAAAAATTAATTGACTTACTGGCAAAATAATTTTACAATGAAGGCCAACATTTTTCATATAGTTTTAAAGGTTAAAAAACTTCGAATAATATATACATATATATATATATATGTATATATATGTATATATATATATATATATATATATATATATATATATATATATATATATATATACCATATGGATGAGCTAAATAAATTTCCCTCACACCCTCCGAGATTTCTGGCCCCTACTTTGCTTAAAATGCATGTGGAAATGAATAAAACCCTCCGGTAACCTTTGTAATAATAACAACAACAACAACAATAACAACAATAATAATAATAGTAATGATAATAATAATAATAATAATAATAATAATAAAAATCCTGATTTCGTTGATAATGTCTTCCTGAAAATAGATGAAGGAGTATCCTCTGATAATAATCAGAGGATACTCCTTCAATCTCGACTCCAAACCAGGAGCTACAAAGATCAAGGGGTTTCTGAAGGATATTGGTGGTACCTTAAATAGCAGAGGTTTTAACGCCGACCAACACATTGGGGATTTGTAGATTTTTCAAATGTCTTTTCAAACAACTTGATGCTATACCTAGCGTACCAACTACGACCGGGATTACTTGGGTTTTAATCCTATGCATACATCTTACCTCCAAGGTCAATGCAGCATAATTGCTACACTTCTCGTTCTCTATCACATTATTCTTGTCCCAGGACACTGAAAAGTTTACGATTTGAAACCTTATCGATGACTACCAATTTCTTGGTTGTCATGACACTTTTGTCCCACCATACCTCTACATTGGCATCCTCACTTCATCAGGCATCTCTTCAAACCACTTCCCAGCATACTTCACCCGAAACTTCCTGGAATACGCCTAGTATATCTTAAGCCTCACATGTTCGTACCTTCTGTGGTACTCTCTCTGAGCCAATCCATTACACCTTGCTGCAAGGTGCGCAACTGTTTTGGTAAACTTTTCACAAATCTGGCATTTCTGCATCAACATACTTTGAACCGCGTTCTTTATTCCTAGTGCCTACTTTTGTGCTGCAAAAACAAAGGCTTCAGTAGTGTTAGCCAGATTCCTAACTCTAAGCCATTGCTATAATCTTTTATCCACCAGATCTACTACACCATAGAAGAACTTTCTGTGCATCTTCTTCCCAATTCCTCTGCCATTTCTCTATCCATACGTTTCACATACTCAACCGTGGCTTTATCCATTTCAGCTTCATTGGCCACAACTTTGAGCATCTTATCCTCTCTTCTAACTACATACTCCTTCAACGATGTCTCCTAACACAATCTCTCGCGCTTATTAATCCTCCTCCATCATCTTTCCTACAACCTAGCTGTGTTACTTCTAACGTGGAATATGCCAAACACTGCTAAGTTTTTCTTGCTTTTATGTACATGACATATAACTCCTTCTCAAACCATTCCAAAATTCCCGCACGTCAAAACACAAACATCCTATGCATTCACCGCCTTGATTAGATTTCTTCCATACAACTTAGATTTCGCAATCAGCTTCACTCTTCTCTTTCCTGACTTTCTCTTTCATCATGATGCCTACAACTTCCAACACTCCCAAATATCTTGACTTTTCTATTTCTTTCATACTTTCTCCATTTGAAACCCCAATTCATTTCAGCTTTACTCCACTTGTTATCATCAACACTACACATTCATGGTTCTGAATTCATGTCCTGACAGGCTCCACCAGTGTCTCCACTTCCTTCTCCACCAAATATTTTCAAACCATCCATAAGCAGCATGAGGTGAAGGCGTCGGCCACCAGACCCCAACTTCTTTTTCTTCAAGAGGATGCTCAATGGCATCATAACTATTACAAAGGAGATCATGAATCTCTTTCGAATATGCTCATATAATGCTAACCTCCACAAGCACTTCACTGTTCGCTGTCAGAATCGTTTTCCATTGAGTCATACTTGTCTCCAGAAACCCTATAAATTCTATCAAACATCGTCACCGATAGTGTTTCACAGATTCATAAATGAGGGATCATGTCGTAAGTCTTTCTGTAATCGATCCACGCTACACTCAAATACCTCTTTAGATTCTGTACCACTGCCTTATTAATCATTTGTTGATCCTTGATACCACTTGATCTGCGCCGACACTCTTTCTGTTCATCAGGGAGAATACTATTGCTCAAAAGATAGGCATAAATCTTGTCTGCAAAGAATCTGAATAAACTACACTCAAAGGATGATGTTGACCGACTCTATGTGAAAAGGAAAGACGGAGGAAGAGGACTGGTTATTATAAAAAAATTGCGTAAATGATACGAGAAAAAAAAAATTAGAAAATACATAATGCAGAATACGGAAAGAATAATTACCACAGCAAGAAACACTAAAAAACAAAAAAACAAAAAACAAACAAGTAATAAGAGAAAAATGGGGGGAAAACAGCTAGACAGACGATTCATAAGAGTGACAAAAGATAAAACTAACGAAAACGCTTAGATATGGCTACGAAAAGGAACCCTAAATAAGGAAATTAAATCCATAATAATAACGGTACAAGATAACGCAATTAGAACCAATTACAAGAAAGCAAATGTCGATAAGCTACAAGAAAACAGTAAATGCAGACTCCGTGGACAAAGAGATGAAACAATAAACTGATTATGCAATCAGCGAATGCAGAAAACTATCCCCAAAATAATATAACAAAAGACACGATCAAGTGGACAATCAGTACATTGGGAATTATGCAAACAATTGCAGCTTAAACAGACAAATGGTAAAAGCACAAACCGGCAGCAATACTTGAAAACGGAAATCACAGAATCAAGCCATGGGATATATATATATCAACCCATGGGATATATATATCAAGCCAGAAGACCAAATGTGATGATAGTTAACAAGAAGGAAAAGTCTTGCCACATCGTAGATTTCGCCGTTTCAGCAAACCACAGAGTGAATATCAAGGAGACAGAGAATCGGAACAAATACACAGTATTGGCTAAAGAGCTGGAAGGAAATGAAGGAAATAAATAACAATCCTGAAAAACTTTGAAAAAAAAAGTGGGAGGGATTAAGATTAGACAGATAACAATAATGAAAACGGCTAAAATATAAAAGAAAATCCTTGAATGCGGAGACCAATGCAGGTGCAAGCTGGACATATAGAAAGTTTCTACGGATGGAAACTTGAAAACTGAAGCTGTATAATTGTAAGTTAATCTCCCTATGGCCCTGCTCCATCCTCCCCCCAAAAGTGTCACCATAAACTGGCGCCACAACAACAACAACAATAATGATGATAATAATAATAATAATCATAATAACAACAACAACAACAACAACAACAACAACAACAACAACAATAATAATAACAACAACAACAATAACAACAACAATAACAACAATAACAACCATAATAATAATAATAATAATAATAATAATAACAACAGCAACAATAATAATAATAACAACAACAACAATAATAATAACAATAATAATAATAATAATAATAATAATAACAACAACAACAATAATAATAATAACAATAATAATAATAATAATAATAATAACAACAACAACAATAATAATAACAATAATAACAATAATAATAATAACAATAATAATAATAATAATAATAATAATAACAACAATAATAATAATAACAATAATAACAATAATAATAATAATAATAATAATAATAATAATAATAATAATAATAATCGAGGAGGATCAAGGAGAATAGAAAAACCGAACTTAATGAGTGCGGAGAGGGAGGCTTACTGCCACCCAAGTTCCAATGTCACTACCAAACAGAAATCAATGGTAAAAGACTGTTGTGATAAGCAACTAATTTTCAAAGGTTATCGAGAGAGGCAATCAGGGGAGATTTATTGCCATTCACATTTCAGGTAACACTACAAGTTGTTTCCAAAGAAAATTCTTTAATGATGGCCTGTTTTGAAACTCCAAACGAGGAAATATAACAAAATTGGCAAAAAAAAAAAAAAGAACAAAAAAGAACAAAACAAAAACAAAACAAAAACAAAAACAATAAAAATAACCAGTTACAGGTATATCCGGCGTACCCCGGGATTCTGATTTTCGTAAATAAAATTGCTAAAACAAAAAGTCTGCTTAATTTGTTTGGGTTCATTGTATGAAAAAATCAGGTAAACTTGCGATAGTGGGATTTGAATTCACAATCGCTTACTTGCGGTCATCTAATCGTTTGAGCCACCGAATCAATTCTACGCCACTCCAAGTTATTTGAAACAACCGAACTGCATTCTTTTTGTCTTCCTTTTCACTCGAAAGTTCCGTTGAGTTTTATGTACACAGAGAGAGAAAGGGAAATTATTAACAGTGGTTGTGGGTAAGCGTTTTTAGTATGAGATTTCAGGATAGGTGCCCAATCGAGCACCTATCATGACAATAACGATTGAACAGAAAAAAAGACTAGTAATCTCTTCTGAAACTGATTGTAAAAAAAAATAAACTAGATTTCGAAGTTGGTTTTGTACTTTTGTCAAGACAGAAAAGAACGCTGTGAGCGGCACTTCCCAAGATGTAGCAACTTTACTTTCTCTTAAGATTTGATTCGTCTATAGATAGAGGATTGTGTCGGGCGTGAAATACCTTCTGCAGCAGTAGAATGATCCAACATTTTTTCAAGAGACCATAGCAATAGATTTGATGTAAGTATTCTGTTTCTAGTCTTAAATAAAGATCAGTTCCAGAACCTTGTCAAATAAGGACATTTCTTTAAAAGCAGAGTCATCCATTTCAATTGGGTTAAAGTGAGGATACGAACGAAGGGAAAAGGTTGACTTTTGTTGTGTCGTGGAACCACAGTGAAAATAAGAACAATCAAGTCGAGGTTCAGTTAAGGAACAAGTGTATTAACAATAACGTACAAAGATAGGAAAGTGTGTATATCTGCTGGGCACTCGGCTAGCAGTTGAAGTGCAGTCGCATCTCTCTTACCGGTGTTGGAATTACTAGCGCTATTTATAGTGCTAATCGGTGTAAATTCCTCAGTTCAAGGAAGACCGGTATAACCCCCCCTCCTTGAAAATATACCGCCTGGGATTAATAACGTTTTTGTTTTGAGTTGATTTTTTTGAATTCTGTTGATTTCCGTTTTCTGTTTGATCTTCTGTTCTCCGGAGCTGTCTCTGGTATGAGCACCTGAAAAGTATCAAACACTGTGTCCATGATGTCCTCCTCGGGCGATCTGGTCACCTCACTGTTCGAGTATCTTTTCCTAATTTGGTTAGTGTGACGTTTGTGCACGAAGTCTGGTCCCTTAATCATGTAGACCATGTTGCCTATTTGTTTCTCGACAATGCCAGACTCCCAGGAAGTCTTATTATTTTTGTGAATCTTGTAGAAGACTCTTTCGCCATCTTTATACCGTTCTTTTGTTATCGGGTCTTTGAGGTTTGGCCTATCCTGGTTTGATAACAACTTGTGAAAAATCGATCTAACCTTGCGCTCGACATTTCGATATTTGCATTCAAAGTGACTCTGTAGACTTGTAAAAACTGTTGGATTGACTTATCCGACGGCGACCCACTAGCTTTGGTCAGAGCTCTCTTGAATGTGTCAACGAATTTCTCTGCTTGTCCATTACTTCTTGGGTGGTATGGCAGAATGGTTATATGTTCGATTAGATGATCCTCGCAAAAATGTTTAAATTCGGTAGACGTAAATTGCGTTCCATTGTCTGTAACAATGCAGTCTACTACTCCAAATCTAGCGAATAATTCATACAGGAAGTTATGATAATTACCTCGGATGTGGGATTCTTACATTTTAATACTTCCGGCAATTTAGATAGGCTGTCTACAACAATGAGATAGTAGAACCCATCTAGCGGTCCTGCAAAATCAAAATGAATCCTAGACCAAGGTCGGTCCGGTTTTGCCCACGATCCGAATTGAGTCGGAGGAACTTTCATAGCTAATACGCATTCTCTACGCTCCCTGATTTTTCCTTCTATATCCTTATCCATGTTTGGCCAATAAACAAAAGAGTGCATAAGGCTTTTCATTCTTGATATACTTGGATGTCTTACATGGAATTCCTTGAGCATTCTTTTCTGTAATATCGCAGGAATTACGACCCTGTCGCTATATAACCTCGATAACCCGTCTGCATGACCAAATTTTTTAGATGGTACATACTCCATTTGAAAATTGTAATTCAGAAGTATGGTACCCCATCTTTGGAGTCCCTTTTTCGATCCGAAAATCTTTAATAATGGTTTGTGGTCTGTTTGTAACAGAAATTGCCTACCGTGCAGGAAACGATGAAATTTCTTTATCGCCTCTTTTTCAATTTCTTTTCGGCTGGCAAAACTCGGGATGAATGTGCTATGGGTTTCACTTTTCCATCATCCATTTTCTGTAAAATGCATGCTCATTTAAAGGCGACCTTAGTGTATACATATTTGGCACAAATACATTGTAGTAATTTGCCAAACCTAAGAGACTTTATAAATACGCAATATTTTTTGGAGCAGGAATATTCTTTATTGCACTCGATCTGGATCCGGCCTTCTTCCATTTTTATCGATGATTTGCCCCAAGTATTTTATTTTCTTCACGAAAAATGTACGTTTTTCCTGTTTTACTTTAAATCCATAATCCTGGATCCTTTTGAATACTTGGTTTACATGAGCTTTGTGTTCTTTGCTAGCGCTTTTCATTAACACATCGTCCAGGTACCCTACTGCGAAATCCAACTCATTTAGCATAATGTCCATAATTTGCTGAAAAATCGCAGGGGCGAGTTTGACCCCAAAAGGAAGTCTGTTAAACTTGTACAATCCCTTATCCTTAATACATAGCAGCTTTGAACACTCCTCATCGACTGGAACTTGTAAGTACGCGTCACTGAGGTCGATTTTACAAAAAATATTTCCCTCCACAGTTTCGCAAATATCTCTTCAGGGCTCGGAAGAGGATAATGGTGATCTTGTAATGCCCTGTTTAAGACTGCCGCGAAGTCGGTGCAAACCCGAATCTCCTTGCTCTTCTTTTTGATGTAAAACATTGGTACAGCCCACTCACTGTGATCAATTTTTCCGATGACACCCATGTTTTTGAGTCTTTCTAATTCGCCCTCTATCTGTTCTATAGCGACGTATGGAACATTTATTTCCTTCTGAACACTGGCTGTTCATTTACTTTTACGTCAAATTTTGCTACCGCTTTTGTACACCTTCCCAAACCGCCTGAAAATACGTCTGGGAAATTCTCTTTTAACTCCCTCTTAAGTTTTTCTGTGTCAACATTCGAATCCTCAACCTTTTGGCAAAATGAGCTTAAAGGCAGATCCCATAGTCTAAACTTTTCGAACAGATCAGTTTCAAAGAAGTTGTTTGATTTTCGCATGACAAAAATTCTTGTTTTTTTCGGCCATGTTCTGGAAAACAATATTCACCAATAATTCTCCTTCGAAGGAAATTTTTCGCCACTGACGCCTCTCTTTATGTGATGCAATCATAGTGGATTTGCCAAGCCTCTTCAATGTCTGTACATTAATAATGGAAATGCCAGACCCACTATCAAGCTGTAGCCTTACTTTCTTTTAAACATTTTGACCTGTACATATTTCCGGATATTTTGTTCTTCAGGTTCAATTTTCGTATGTTTAATGGATGTCTTTCTACCAGATTTTTTCTACAATGCGATGTTTTATGCCTTTCTGGTGGCAGCTGTTACATTGTTTGAATTTGTAGGGACACTCATCGTACCAATGTTTATTTCCACACCTCCAACATGCCCCAGCTGGATCTTTTCATTGTTTCTTTCTCTGGTTATTTTTTGAAGTCGAATTTTTCTTTTGATGGATCTTTTTAATATGCGACACTCCGCTTTCCTCTATGTCACGGCTGTCTTGTTTCAACGCAATAAACCGTTCACAGTCTTCGGCTAAATTTTGTAGCTTTAAATTCGGTTCGTTTTCGAGTTTACTTAAAACACTACACCTGATTTCAGCGTCTTTATTTAAAACCAGCCCTTGCACAAATATTAAACATTTAAAAAATATCTTATGATAATTCCTCCATTTTAAAATCGTCGCAATGTTTGTTCACTATACTTGCATAAGTAGTGTAGTCGTCTTCCTCTCTTCTAGTAACATTCATACATTTATATCGCCTATAGAAAAGAGACATTGTAGTAATTAATTCGCTGTTAATCCTTGCGTATCCAAATATCTGTTGAAATGACGAAGGTGTTCTGCTGTAAAGAGTTTACGAATCTTTATTTCAATCACTTTGGTGATTCTCTGCAGTGACGGTCGTTTCGATTCATTGTCGCCAATCTGTTGTGTCGTAGAACAACAGTAAAAATAAGAACAATCAAATCGAGGTTCGGTTAAGGAACAAGTGTATTAACAATAATGTACAAAGATAGGAGAGCATGTATATCTGCTGGGTACCCGGCTAGCAGTTGAAGTGCAGTCGCATCTCTCTCACCGGTGTTGGAATTACTAGCGCTATTTATAGTGCTAATCGGTGTAAATTCCTCAGTTCAAGGAAGGCCGATATAACAATTGTAAACGCAACCAAACACTAAAATCCTTCGTTAATGCACTTCGAATTGTTGGCATCGATGGTTGGAACTTCTGCATAAATGTCAACAACTGATCTTAGATTGTGTTTAGGAAGATCACTGAAAATCAAGAAAAAAAGTTGGGTTCAAAATCGTGTCCTGATGCACTGGCCCATACTACGTTCTTCACACTTTTCCACTCAACAACAACTTCTATAAATCAGAAATAAAGGACTCGATGGTTGAGAGGTTATTTCCAGTATTTCTATCGCAAGTTTGTGAAGTAAACTTCTTGGACAATATCTATCAAAATCATGCTCTCTAAAAAGCGAATACCCGTCTAATAGATTTACTAACTCCGCGTCAGATCCATATTTCTTGCACAAGGTGATTAATCAGGTTCTTGATTTAATGGATTCAAGCAACTCATGACGCACAAGAGACAGATTGGTCTGCACTGAGATGCAATGGATTGGTTTTCAGAATTGTTAAATACTGGGCAGACTAAAAAAGCTTCTAAAGTGATGATAGGCAGTTCATTTTTAATTGAAAATTGTTTCGAATGAATAGCACGTTCCGATTACAGTTTTTAAGGACTATATTTGTTAGTTTCAGTTGCTTCAGTGTTATTGATAAGTTTAACAGCATCTCGGACAGATGGATGTCGTTGAGAATGTTTTCAGTCATAAGTTTCAGGTGATAGGCGGCCCTAATTATTAAGGGTGGAATTTGATGCAAAAATCTTTTTCTTTTTTTTTTTGTTTGGCTTTATCCGATGCTAAAGAAATCAGCGTCCATTGATGTTGAGGACTTTGCTATTTGCCAACACTCGAGGGAAGATAACCTCTATTCAATCACTCGAGATTTAACGGATTCTGCATATGATTCGCGTTTGTCCTAAAGACAGCTATTGTTTCGGAAGCAATTGAAACAGTTTCTAGCAGCTTCATTGTATGAAGGTACGAAGGATATGACGCACGCAATACTAATAGTTGGTCAATCAATATTAATTCGAATGGAATTTTTTTCAAACATGAAATGCAGACGAATTTCTGATAAGAAATAGCTGGGGCTTTTGCATCAAGTATTGATGGAACTTGATATTCACTTGTTTCACTTTGCTTTGATCTTAATTGGGACAACTGAGTGATCAGCAGATCCCAGAGGAGACAGAAGATGAACAAGCAAAAGATAAAGAAGATACGCGAGTTTGTGTTAAATCCTAAGTTAAGGAAAATCGTGAAATTCAACATTGTGAATATTAAATTCAACGCAAACATACTAACACGTATTGATCAACAGGCAGAGTCTTTGTCAATTTTGTCCGAAATTTGTTTAATCAATCATAATCAATCATAATCAATCATAATCGATCATAATCAAGAAAAGATTAAAATGGTGCATAAATGCATCACGAAAACAAATATTTAACAAATTCAGAAGTGTCTTTAACACATGGAAAGTTGTCCTTGGTGCAGGCACAGATTCATGCTAATGGCGGGGGTCGGCTTTTAAGGTCGCGTTTCAATAACCGATGATCATGAAATAATTTTTAGAAACTCTTTCGCGCTCTGCAAAGTTGAGACGTCAAGAAGGTCTAGTAGTGAGGGCGACATTAGAAGTTTGATTCTCTTTAAATAAATAAGAAAAACAAAACAAAAAAAGGATAATAGAAAAAGAAAACGAGAATGTTCGTTTTTTTTTTAAATGTTTTTATTCATTGAATATAGTCAGGCCGCTTCTGTTTTTAACGGTCAAAGGTCACAAAAATCACAGGAAAAATACATGTCCGACATTTTTGACAGCTTTCTTTTTTTTCTATTCTAAAGACACTTTGAAGTCATTGCTTTGAAAATATATACACACATTAATGTATGTGTATTGAAAAGAAATGCAGAGTATCAACAAAGTCAAACATATACATAAAAACTTCCTTTTTATATGAAAAGATAATTAGAAAAATATAAAAAAATAACAAAAATAATAATAATAATAATAATAATAATAATAATAATAATAATAATAATAGTTAAAAAAAAAGAATAAGAATAAAATAATGGTATATGCCAAAAGTTGAATTCAGATAATTAAAGGAAAGCTAGTTTAGATGTCATGGAAATTATTACGAAAGTATATACAAAGAATATATATATATATATATATATATATATATATATATATATATATATATATATATATATATATATATATATATATATAAAGAGAGAGAGAGAGAGAGAGCGATATTTTGAGTGTTATTCTACATAATGTGCATTATTTTATAAAAGAATCATCTTATTTATCTTTAAAGTTTCACAAACAAGTATTGTTAAAAAGAAAAATTCAAAGCTTTCAACCCGACGAAATTGTTCCCTTCTGGCGATTGTTTACAGAATTATTTTGGTTCAAACGACCTTTGATCAGGAAACGTTTTTATCCCTTGATTTCTATACAACTGCTGGATTACTTGTAAATAACATTGATTTCTATACAACTGCTGGATTACTTGTAAATAACATTGATTTCTATACAACTGCTGGATTACTTGTAAATAACATTGATTTCTATACAACTGCTGGATTACTTGTAAATAACATTGATTTCTATACAACTGCTGGATTACTTGTAAATAACATTGATTTCTATACAACTGCTGGATTACTTGTAAAAACATTGATTTCTATACAACTGCTGGATTACTTGTAAATAACATTGATTTCTATACAACTGCTGGATTACTTGTAAATAACATTGATTTCTATACAACTGCTGGATTACTTGTAAATAACATTGATTTCTATACAACTGCTGGATTACTTGTAAATAACATTGATTTCTATACAACTGCTGGATTACTTGTAAATAACATTGATTTCTATACAACTGCTGGATTACTTGTAAATAACATTGATTTCTATACAACTGCTGGATTACTTGTAAATAACATTGATTTCTATACAACTGCTGGATTACTTGTAAATAACATTGATTTCTATACAACTGCTGGATTACTTGTAAATAACATTGATTTCTATACAACTGCTGGATTACTTGTAAATAACATTGATTTCTATACAACTGCTGGATTACTTGTAAATAACATTGATTTCTATACAACTGCTGGATTACTTGTAAATAACATTGATTTCTATACAACTGCTGGATTACTTGTAAATAACATTGATTTCTATACAACTGCTGGATTACTTGTAAATAACATTGATTTCTATACAACTGCTGGATTACTTGTAAATAACATTGATTTCTATACAACTGCTGGATTACTTGTAAATAACATTGATTTCTATACAACTGCTGGATTACTTGTAAATAACATTGATTTCTATACAACTGCTGGATTACTTGTAAATAACATTGATTTCTATACAACTGCTGGATTACTTGTAAATAACATTGATTTCTATACAACTGCTGGATTACTTGTAAATAACATTGATTTCTATACAACTGCTGGATTACTTGTAAATAACATTGATTTCTATACAACTGCTGGATTACTTGTAAATAACATTGATTTCTATACAACTGCTGGATTACTTGTAAATAACATTGATTTCTATACAACTGCTGGATTACTTGTAAATAACATTGATTTCTATACAACTGCTGGATTACTTGTAAATAACATTGATTTCTATACAACTGCTGGATTACTTGTAAATAACATTGATTTCTATACAACTGCTGGATTACTTGTAAATAACATTGATTTCTATACAACTGCTGGATTACTTGTAAATAACATTGATTTCTATACAACTGCTGGATTACTTGTAAATAACATTGATTTCTATACAACTGCTGGATTACTTGTAAATAACATTGATTTCTATACAACTGCTGGATTACTTGTAAATAACATTGATTTCTATACAACTGCTGGATTACTTGTAAATAACATTGATTTCTATACAACTGCTGGATTACTTGTAAATAACATTGATTTCTATACAACTGCTGGATTACTTGTAAATAACATTGATTTCTATACAACTGCTGGATTACTTGTAAATAACATTGATTTCTATACAACTGCTGGATTACTTGTAAATAACATTGATTTCTATACAACTGCTGGATTACTTGTAAATAACATTGATTTCTATACAACTGCTGGATTACTTGTAAATAACATTGATTTCTATACAACTGCTGGATTACTTGTAAATAACATTGATTTCTATACAACTGCTGGATTACTTGTAAATAACCTTGATTTCTATACAACTGCTGGATTACTTGTAAATAACCTTGATTTCTATACAACTGCTGGATTACTTGTAAATAACCTTGATTTCTATACAACTGCTGGATTACTTGTAAATAACCTTGATTTCTATACAACTGCTGGATTACTTGTAAATAACATTGATTTCTATACAACTGCTGGATTACTTGTAAATAACATTGATTTCTATACAACTGCTGGATTACTTGTAAATAACCTTGATTTCTATACAACTGCTGGATTACTTGTAAATAACCTTGATTTCTATACAACTGCTGGATTACTTGTAAATAACCTTGATTTCTATACAACTGCTGGATTACTTGTAAATAACCTTGATTTCTATACAACTGCTGGATTACTTGTAAATAACATTGATTTCTATACAACTGCTGGATTACTTGTAAATAACATTGATTTCTATACAACTGCTGGATTACTTGTAAATAACATTGATTTCTATACAACTGCTGGATTACTTGTAAATAACATTGATCCACTGATGAATTCATGGCAATCGTAACGTTTCTCCTCAATAATCGTTCTGGTATTGCTATTATGTCTTAATGCAAGTGTCAAATAATTGACAACTGCTTTTCTATGATTCATAAACACGTTAAAAAATGCTTCAAATGTTGACCACCTGCATAATTCTGTTTCCGTTTACCCCAAAATAAATGTACGTATATTTTGTTCGATATTAAAAATCAGGTTTGCGAGTGTGTCTTGTGTAGATTTCGACTTTTAACTTCACACACAAACACATACACAGACAAACAGAAACCTTTCTGTGTGCAAGACAATGCTAAACGAAAAGTTAATAAATGAAACGTAAACACTGTATACAGAATTAGTCAGGTGGTCAACATATAAGCATTTTTTAATGTGTTTATGTATTAATTTTAACCATTGTAATTCTTATTAATTTTAACCATTATCATTTATTAATTTTAACCATTGTCATTTATTAATTTTAACCATTATCATTTATTAATTTTAACCATTGTCATTTATTAATTTTAACCATTGTCATTTATTAATTTTAACCATTGTCATTTATTAATTCTAACCATTGTCATTTATTAATTTTAACCATTGTCATTCATTGATTTTAACCATTGTCATTCATTGATTTTAACCATTGTCATTTATTAATTCTAACCATTGTCATTTATTAATTCTAACCATTGTCATTCATTGATTTTAACCATTGTCATTCATTGATTTTAACCATTGTCATTTATTAATTTTAACCATTGTCATTTATTAATTCTAACCATTGTCATTTATTAATTTTAACCATTGTCATTCATTGATTTTAACCATTGTCATTCATTGATTTTAACCATTGTCATTTATTAATTCTAACCATTGTCATTTATTAATTTTAAACATCGTCATTTATTAATTTTAACCATTGTCATTTATTAATTTTAACCATTGTCATTTATTAATTTTAACCATTATCATTTATTAATTTTAACCATTGTCATTTATTAATTCTAACGCTTGTTATTTATTAATTTTAACCATTGTCATTTATAAATTTTAACCATTGTCATTTATTAATTCTAACCATTATCATTTATTAATTTTAACCATTGTCATTTATTAATTCTAACGCTTGTTATTTATTAATTTTAACCATTGTCATTTATAAATTTTAACCATTGTCATTTATTAATTTTAACCATTGTCATTTATTAATTTTAACCATTGTCATTCATTGATTTTAACCATTGTCATTTATTAATTCTAACCATTGTCATTTATTAATTCTAACCATTGTCATTTATTAATTTTAACCATTGTCATTTATTAATTTTAACCGATTGTCATTTATTGATTTTAACCATTGTCATTTATTAATTCTAACCATTGTCATTTATTAATTTTAACCATTGTCATTTATTAATTTTAACCATTGTCATTTATTAATTTTAACCA
Source organism: Euprymna scolopes (assembly GCF_053919585.1). Taxonomy (NCBI): domain Eukaryota; kingdom Metazoa; phylum Mollusca; class Cephalopoda; order Sepiida; family Sepiolidae; genus Euprymna; species Euprymna scolopes. The sequence goes on along the minus strand of NC_136526.1, from coordinate 25,165,035 downwards.
TTGTCATTTATTAATTTTAACCATTGTCATTCATTGATTTTAACCATTGTCATTTATTAATTCTAACCATTGTCATTATTAATTCTAACCATTGTCATTTATTAATTCTAACCATTGTCATTTATTAATTCTAACCATTGTCATTTATTAATTTTAACCATTGTCATTTATTAATTTTAACCATTGTCATTTATTAATTTTAACCATTGTCATTTATTAATTTTAACCATTGTCATTTATTAATTCTAACCATTGTCATTTATTAATTTTAACCATTGTCATTCATTGATTTTAACCATTGTCATTCATTGATTTTAACCATTGTCATTTATTAATTCTAACCATTGTCATTTATTAATTCTAACCATTGTCATTCATTGATTTTAACCATTGTCATTCATTGATTTTAACCATTGTCATTTATTAATTTTAACCATTGTCATTTATTAATTCTAACCATTGTCATTTATTAATTTTAACCATTGTCATTCATTGATTTTAACCATTGTCATTCATTGATTTTAACCATTGTCATTTATTAATTCTAACCATTGTCATTTATTAATTCTAACCATTGTCATTCATTGATTTTAACCATTGTCATTTATTAATTTTAACCATTGTCATTTATTAGTTCTAACCATTGTCATTTATTAATTCTAACCATTGTCATTTATTAATTTTAACCATTGTCATTTATTAATTTTAAACATCGTCATTTATTTTAACCATTGTCATTCATTGATTTTAACCATTGTCATTTATTAATTTTAACCATTGCCATTTATTAATTTTAACGGTTGTCATTTATTAATTTTAACCATTTTCATTTATTCATTTTAACAATTGTCGTTTATTAATTTTAACCATTGTCATTTATTACTTTTAACGGTTGTCATTTATTAATTTTAACCATTTTCATTTATTCATTTTAACAATTGTCGTTTATTAATTTTAACCATTGCCATTTATTAATTTGAACGGTTGTCATTTATTAATTTTAACCATTTTCATTTATTCATTTTAACAATTGTCGTTTATTAATTTTAACCATTATCAATTATTGATTTTAGCCATTGTCATTTATTTATTTTAACCATTGACATTCTTATAATTTTAACCATTGTTTATTTGTTTTAACGATTGTCATTTATTAATTTTAAGCATTGTAATTTATTTATTTTAACGATTGTCATTCTTATTTATTAATTTTAACCATTGTCATTTATTAATTTTAACTATTGTCGTTTCTTTATTTTAACCACTGTCATTCTTATAATTTTAACCATTGTCATTTATTAATTTTAACCATTGTCATTGTCATTTATCAATTTTAACCATTGTCAATTATTTTTTATGCTTCTTTTCTAAAGGTTTTCTCTCGCTTTCGAAATACTGGATCCACCAATCGGTGTTTGCCTAAAGGAATGGCAGGCAAATACCATTATACCATTATACCATGTCCCCCAAGACGAACACATTCCGCAGTTTATAAAAATCATACGATAACTGGCAAGATAAAAAGCACCTAAATATTACGCAATATCATTGTTGCTAAAATTAAATAACAATTTTACATAGAAAAAATATTTTAAAAAAATCTTCAATGATTGTTGAAGATGAGAAAATGTTTTAAAATATTGGGAATTTTGAAGAAACATGTGAGTATTATTGCATTTAATATTCGAGTTATACGACTAGATCATAACTTATATGGTCTTCCATGCCTATCTGATTGCTTTCAAGACCACGCAAGCAAACATACACACTCGCAATATATTCATTCAATCGATTACAGATATACTCATCTTCTCACGCACATAAATCATAATTGAAAAAATATAATTTCGTTTTCCAAATTACCATTCCAACATTTTCACAACGCACAAATTGGGGTTGGTTCATCAGAAGATTAAATAATGGAATTAAAAAAATAGGAATCGTTTAGAAACGAAACGCCGTGTTTTATTATTTGCGTGTTTTATTATTTACAAGATAAAGCAAATTTCACGACAACTTGCATTCCATATAAACAGATGAAAAGAGATAAAAACAATTAACCATTGTAATTCGGACAATTATTCAGCTGAATATCTAAATATGCTAAAATAAAGAAACCCATTATTCTTGTGACGTCATGATCCGTGTTTCAAATGGAAAGAAATTGTTAGGAAAAACCTTCTCACATTCCTCATCTTCAGCAATCACTCCCGTTTATTCCCACCGATTTCTCTTTATCAAGTTAGGTTTGTATGTGCACGGTTCACTCTTTAACTAAGCAATTGATCATTGTGAATTCCCAAACTGACAGTGGGTTATATTTAGTTAGATTTAATTTTATGTAAAGGAAAAAAGTCCTTCATGAAATTCTTGCGATTTTTGTGAAAATCTAACAATAATCATCGATTAATAATTCCCCAAATTTCAGTTTTATGAGTTTTAAAAAATGTTTTAGCAACATATGGAAACAACTTCCAATCTTAAAATTAAAATATTTCAGATTTGCATTAAATGTAAACAAGCATTGCTTAAATTTCAAGTTCTTCTTAAGACACTTTAGATAATTTCCAGAATGAAAATGATGCAATGGATTGTCATCAAATTTAGAATAACGGTTCTATACGTGAGGTTTGGGTTAGGGTTAGGTCCAGATTTTAATTTTTAAGGGGACATAAAAATAGTGGCAAACTGTTCTGGTTTGGGAAATTACTGTTACTTCAGATAGATAGATAGAGAGAGAGAGAGAGAGAGAGAGAGAGAGAGAGAGTAAAAGAGAGAAGGAGAGAGAAAATATTAAACTAAATTCTACTGACCAAGATTTTATTTCATGTCTGAAATGAAGACTTTATAAAATATAATTGGAGAGTTGCATGTATTAAGCACTAGAAAACATGAGATGACCAAATGGACGTCCCTTTAAAGGCTGGCTTTAAAGCGTCAAACGCTACTGCACCGATCTTGTCCGCATCCTGCGAGTCTCCCCACTATCGATGAAATAAATTACCGTTAAATAAATTCAATTACAGAAATTCATTTGAAATTTTATATTTATTATGCATTATTTTTGGTCCCTCTAAAAATGTCCAATTATTTTTAAAATAAGGCACTTTCGGTCGGCAGAATGATTTAGAATGAGAAATGGAAACAGAGTTATGAAAGTGCACTTATGGTGGTGGGAGAGACTGCTGAGGATTTTCAAAATAGACGGTGCTCTGGAGGCCTCTTTAATATTTTGTTATCTTACTAAAAATTTGATCAGAAAAATATATAAGCTCGCTTTTACGGTAACAGAGTATAAATAAGAAAAGAAAATGTTAAAGCGAATGCGAGATTATCTGGGAATTCCATCAATTTCCATTGTTTTATAAATTGTTCCGTTTCTTATAAAATATACGATTTCTTGAATATTTTGTAATAGTCTCTGTGTTTCGTTATTAAAATAAAATAAACACATTTTGGTCTGTAGAGGGATCCCCTATAACCCTAACCCACGGGAACCTATTTAATGGCACGAAATGAATTAAAAGTAAAATAAATATCGTCCACTGATTCGTTAGGAGCACCATTTTGGGCTTTAGTTTTACTTTGTGACATCATCTTCCGAACGCGGAGAATTTATCAACTTAATAAAGCGACATTTTTCTTAATATTACTAAACTTAGCATGTATTATTTCAGTAATATCAACAAATAGATGAAGATAGCACGTATAGAATTCCGACGGAGGGAGGGGAGTATTAAATAAACTAACAGCTGATTCAAGCTGGTCACCGAATCCATTGACCTTTCAAGGCGGAAATTTAACGGATGATATATATTTATAACTCATAAATATAATGAATAAACAATTTTTTTAATCATATTGAACCTATAACTAAACGACTTCAACGCAACATAAAGTACATATAAACGTATCGCTGACACATTTATAATAAAGTGCTTAATATCGGTAGCAGAGTGTACGTAAAACTAACTTTGAAGAACATGTTACATAATGAAAACCGTTAGTTGAATGAATGCGTGATTAACTGACGAGAAGTCAAGGGAAATTGACGAAACTAGAAGGACATTTTCTAAATGGAATCTCACAATGTGGTTGCTGTAATAAAATGCAGCTAGATGTAACGAAACAATCTGTCTACTTATTCGTCTGTTTGTCTACCCACATCCTCTGTGATGCGACAGATCAAATGTCTTTGCACCTCCTTCACTCTGATTTTATAGTTACGTTTTCTAGACGAATAAAGCTTGTTATATACTAACATCAGCGTCCGAATGAGTTTGTCTATAGACGACCAATATCAAGAACTTGCGTCCCCGACAACGACAACGGTTTATACACATCACAGAAACGGCTAGAGATATTGAAACATCAGCTCGTGTTGACTGACAGTTTCTCGTTTTGCGTTCATCAGTCATGATGAAAAAATAAACGAAAATTTGTATGAACTAAGTATGCAATTCATGACATTTTATTGCGTCAAATTTTCGTATCTCATTCGTGAAACGTTATTTGATGCCTGTGCGTGTGTGTGTGTGCGTGTGTGTGTGCGTGTGTGTGTGTGCGTGTGTATTCGCATTCGAAATCTATGGAGATTTCGGTTACTCTCGTTCCGTACTCGGCAAGGTTGGAAAGAATTAGACTGCTGCGGTGTCAATTAAAAGAATTCCTGTCCCTCAGCCGCTGCGGTTTCAATCATAAAAACCAATCATCTCCAATTTATTTTTCAAATGCATTTCTAGATTTCTTGTTTTATCGTATACATAAAATCTATCATTATAATAATAATAATAATAATAATAATAATAATAATAATAATAATAATAATAATAATAATAATAATAAACTAATACGTTTCTTGTTCTATCACGTTATCACGTTTCACATACAAAAATGAACTCATCCGATTTGATGATTAGCGAAGTCGATTTTATACTTTACACTGTAAGACAGGATGCTCTGAGCGACACCTCCATCAGTACCTACCTAGCATCAACATAGGATATGACTGATGGGTGTGCTCGGTCACGAAGGATCGATCTCCAAGGTAAAGAAATACTATAAAAAAAAAACCCCAAAATACGAAACAAGTTATTTCTCAAAGTTTGCAAAATTGCAAAAATGTAGAAAAAGTGATATCGCTTTTTAAAATAACGTGTGAATTACATGTTCTGTTTTGAAATAACGTGTGAATTACATGTTCTGTTTTGAAATAACGTGGGAATTACATGTTCTGTTTTAAAATAACGTGGGAATTACATGTTCTGTTTTGAAATAACGTGTGAATTACATGTTCTGTTTTAAAATAACGTGGGAATTACATGTTCTGTTTTAAAATAACGTGGGAATTACATGTTCTGTTTTAAAATAACGTGTGAATTACATGTTCTGTTTTAAAATAACGTGGGAATTACATGTTCTGTTTTAAAATAACGTGTGAATTACATGTTCTGTTTTAAAATAACGTGGGAATTACATGTTCTGTTTTAAAATAACGTGTGAATTACATGCTCTGTTTTAAAATAACGTGTGAATTACATGTTCTGTTTTAAAATAACGTGGGAATTACATGTTCTGTTTTAAAATAACGTGTGAATTACATGTTCTGTTTTAAAATAACGTGTGAATTACATGTTCTGTTTTAAAATAACGTGGCAATTACATGTTCTGTTTTAAAATAACGTGTGAATTACATGTTCTGTTTTAAAATAACGTGGGAATTACATGTTCTGTTTTAAAATAACGTGGGAATTACATGTTCTGTTTTAAAATAACGTGTGAATTACATGTTCTGTTTTAAAATAACGTGGGAATTACATGTTCTGTTTTAAAATAACGTGGGAATTACATGTTCTGTTTTAAAATAACGTGTGAATTACATGTTCTGTTTGAAAATAACGTGTGAATTACATGTTCTGTTTGAAAATAACGTGTGAATTACATGTTCTGTTCAACTGAAAATATGGTGTTTTTGTGTGTGTGTTTAACTTCAGCAATGAAAAATTAACCTGTGTTAATTGTGAAGTTATCTAGCCGGATTTTTATGATTAGCCTGAGGAGAATTCACGCTGATGAATTAAACTTTGCTTTTTACTTTTTTTATTTGTTATTGTTGTCCCATGTTATTGGCAATATTGACACACTTAGCCACAATTTATTCTAAAAACTTGCAAATTAAAAATTTTCAAATAAATATGAAAATTTTAAACGACTTTAAAAAAAGCCGTTTTACTCAACGATGGTTGAGTAAAACTTTAAAAAAGTCGTTTTAAATGTTCATATTTATTAAGGTTGTTGAGCTTTTAAAAAGTTACAGCTTTTTAAAATTACTTTGTATTGGCATATTCATCGTTCAATCAGCGACCATTAGGGGAACACAACCAGGAAGTGACTCCATAGAAACAGGACAATCGCATAAAGTCTCATAATTTTCATGTACAATTTTGTCTGAAAAAGTTATATACAACAACATTGTGATCAAATAATTTGTTCAATTCATTGCAAAGAACGAAGAACTTCCGACATGCAAACCTTTTAATGTCTCGATTTCTAAAACAAAATAAATATATAAGCATTTTTTAGTAAAACATTCACACAAATTAAGGGAATTGAGAGTTAAAACGTAAAAAGCAAAACGATTTTTGACATGCAACGCATTCTTCGAATATAATCATGATATATGTCACTATGTCTACTGATTGTATCAAATTATAGTTATAGATACACACATATGTGCGTCTCTTTATATACACATATGTGCGTCTCTTTATATACACGATTACATGTGTGTGAGATGCCTTTATATTGGTATATCCAATGATGTCACTTCTTATTTATAGAATGCTGTAACCGACCTTTACAGAAATTTACACGAATATACATATATATATATATATATATATATATATATATATATATATATATATATATATATATATATATATATATATAAATATATATATATATATATATTTATATATATTTGTGTAAATATATATCAAGTTATATTTTCTGAAAATAAAAATATTAATATATATGTATATATATATATTTATGTTTATTTTCAAAAAATATAACTAAGTATATATATATATATATATATATGGCGATAAATCAACTTCCAAAAAATTGAAGCAACAATCAAAGTTAAAAAATAAGAGTTACCGATATATATATATATATATATATATATATATATATATATATATATATATATATATATATATATAAGGGTGTATGTATATGTATGGGCATCTGTATCAAAAGTTTTAAATAAAAAAAAGTAAAATCATGGTAGGAAATGTCAAAAGAGATAGAAACTGTGAAAGACAATAGATCGGGATTTTTGATTGGTCAGGATTAAATTGATTTTTAAAATTACGCCCTTGAATATTTTTGATTGGTCAGGATTAAATTGATTTTTAAAATTTGATTAGTAAGGAATGAAACAATTTCTTAAGCCACGCCCTCAAACATATTTCAACTAAACCAAATTATTAACTTCTCTCCGTTAACAACTATACACCCCTTTTTCGAATTCAAGCTAGTCTATCGTAATAATTTCAAGAATAGGAAATTATTTTAGTTAAATGGACTAGCAATAATCAAAACAAAAAAAACATTATATATATATATATATATATATATATATATATATATATATATATATATATAATGCTCTAACATTTACTTTGAATCATTATTTTGTATGCATTCATTTAAAAAATATTGCACTATTTTCGTGGTCCATGCTCTGTTATGCTAACATGTTGACAGGGATCGTTCCATAATGGCATGTAAACCTTATATGCATGCGAACCAAATAAAAATTTTCGTTTAGCCATTCAGTACAAAAGACGGCCTTGTGACGTTGTAGAATCGAGGTAAAAAACAAAAAAAAATAAATAAAATAAAAACTAAAACAAAACAATATTTGCGTTTTAAGAGAAAAATATTTTCAATAATAACAAGGGGGGGGGTATATACGACATGGAATAAAAATCAGACTTTCTCTTTCATTTCAAACTGTGAAATCCTGTTGTTCAACCAAATGTAAATTCTGAAATTCATTCGTACACAAAAAATGGTAAAATCGTTGCTCTCATTAATTATGCGCCCAAGTCTCTTTCATTGAAAAAACAAAAAAAAAACAAAGAAAAAAAAGAAAAAAAAAGAAGCAAAACAAGACCTAGGCATATCGAACCAACCACGCACTTCGCTCCAATAAAAGACACAAAATATCAGCATCCCACAATCGTGTATTATTTCAGGCGCGTTCAAAATCAGATAATATTTCATCTTGATTTATCATATATTTATCATATCATTTATTATATATATATATATATATATATATATATATATATATATATATATATATATATATATATATATATATATTAGTTTATTATTAAGTAATTAGTATATACTCATTTATATAATTTTCGATGTTGACGTTGAACTGGTCCATATATATATATTTAGGATGTTGACCTACGTGAACAAATCAAGTTTACGGTTAATGCGATTTCTTTAGAGCCACTACTTTATTTAAGCTTCACGTAGAAGTGGTCCTAGCGAGGTTTAAACTTCAACTCGTTCAACTAGTTTCAGCTACAAAAAGAAAGCGTCTATCTATCTATCTATCTATCTATCTATCTATCTATCTATCTATCTATCTATCTATCTATCTATCTACACACACGCATGCGCGCACACACACATATATGTATATAGATGTATATATGTGTAATTCTTGTCAAAACATGTTCAAGTTCCATAGATTAATATATCATTACAGATAAAATTTATAAATAAGTATTAATATATTTTATTTTAATAAATCATATAAAAGTTTCAATCTTGTTTGGACAAAGGAAGAAACTTCTATTTGGAAATAAACATGTGGTCGTTGGAATCTGTTCTCTGTTTTTCTACCGTCTGCACACACACACACACACACACACACACACACACACACACACACACACACACACACACACACACACACACACACACATATATATATATTATTTTATTACCGTTTTATCTGTTTAGTTGCACAAATTTCTGTTACCGAAATCGTATCATCGATCCAGCAACTTCGTCAAACTTGAGCAAAAGTGGTTATATAAATACAAATATATATATATATATATATATATATATATATATATATATATATATATATGACATGGTTCGATTTCTAGACAAGTCAAGTTACGCTGAAGAGAGGTAGTTACCTTGAAACATGCATGTACGTAGATTACTGTTTTAAAAATGATAGAAAATAAATAAAAATATTATTTACGTCCAAATAAAATATGTGCGATTTTCTAAGCAAAACGAGATTCGAGACAAAAACGCTATTTAACCGAATTTATCACTAAAAATCAAGAAAACATCTGTTTATAAATGATAAAAATGATAAAAATAAACAGTAACATTATTTAGGAGTTCATGGCGTAACAGTTAACGCACCGGACTGTGATACACATGGTACGGAATTCGACTACGAGACACAGTCAAACTACGCTGAAGAGGGGTTAGGGTTAGGGTTAGGGTTAATGATGAGGGTTAGTTACCTTGAAACATTCATTTACGTAGATTACTGTTATAATAATAATAAAAAAATATGTACAAGTTTATTTTCTGGTATTTTGAGTCACACAAATCGTTTAAATAGATATCGTATTATTAAAATAATTCGATATCTAATTAAACGATGTGTGTGACTTAAAATACAAAGAAATAACAATTATCTAGTGTGTAAATTTCTTATATATATATATATATATATATATATATATATATATATATATATATATCATTATATATATATATATATATTGATATATATATATTATTATTATTGTTGTTGTTATTATTATTATTTTGTACGCGCTTATATTTATTACACACAAAATAAGAATCTCATTTAGGAATTTTGCTTCTAATAACATTTTTTACTCGTGTGAATGTCTATTTTGTTATTTAAATTCATATGTTGTTATTTAAAATTTATAGTATGTTATTTAAAATTTATATGATGCAATTTAAAATGTATATGTTGTTATTTAAAATGTATATGTTGTTATTTAAAATTTGTATGATGTTATTTAAAATATATATGTTGTTATTTGAAAGTCATATGTTGTTATTTAAAATGTATATGTTGTTATTTAAAATTTATATGATGTTATTTAAAATGTATATACTGTTATTTAAAATGTATATGTTGTTATTTAAAATGTATATGTTGTTATTTAACATTTATACTATGTTATTTAAAATATATATGTTGTTATTTAAAATATATACGTTGTTATTTTAAATATGTATGTTGTTATTTAAAATTTATAGTATGTTATTTAAAATTTATATGATGCTATTTAAAATGTATATGTTGTTATTTAAAATATATATGTTGTTATTTGAAAGTCATATGTTGTTATTTAAAATGTATGTGTTGTTATTTAAAATGCATATGTTGTTATTTAAAATGTTTATGTTGTTATTTAAAATGTATATGTTGTTATTTAAAATGTACATGTTGTTATTTAAAATTTATAGTATGTTATTTAAAATTTATATGATGCTATTTAAAACGTATATGTTGTTATTTAAAATGCATGTGTTGTTATGTAAAATATATGTGTTGTTATTTAAAATATATATGTTGTTATTTAAAATATATATGTTGTTATTTAAAAGTCATACGTTGTTATTTAAAATATATATGTTGTTATTTAAAAGTCATATATTGTTATTTAAAATGTATATGTTTTTATTTAAAATGTATATGTTGTTATTTAAAATGAATATGGTGTTATTTAAAATATATATGTTGTCATTTAAAATGCATATGTTGTTATTTAAAATGCATATGTTGTTATTTAAAATGTATATGTTTTTATTTAAGAGTCATATGTTGTTATTTAAAATTTATATGATGTCATTTAAAATATATATGTTGTTATTTAAAAGTCATGTGCTGTTATTTAAAATATATATGTTGTTATGTAAAATGTATATATTTTATTTAAAATGTATATGTTCTTATTTAAAATGTATATGGTATTATTTAAAATGTATATGGTGTTATTTAAAATATATATGTTGTTATATAAAATGAATACGTTGTTATTTAAAATTTATATGATGCTATTGTAAATGTATATGTTGTTATTTAAAATGTATATGTTGTTATTTAAAATGTATATGTTGTTATATAAAATGAATATGTTGTTATTTAAAATTTATATGATGCTATTTAAAATGTATATGTTGTTATTTAAAATTTATATGTTGTTATTTGAAAGTCATATGTTGTTATTTAAAATGCATATATTTTTATTTAAAATGTATATGTTGTTATTTAAAATGCATATGCTGTTATTTTAAATGTATATGTTGCTATTTAAAATATATATGTTGTTATTTAAAATTTATATGATGTTATTTAAAATGTATATGTTGTAATTTAAAATATATATGTTGTTATTTAAAAAGTATATGTTGTTATTTAAAATGTATATGTTGTTATTTAAAATGTATACGTTGTTATTTAAAAGTTATAGTATTTTATTTAAAATGCATATGTTGTCATTTTAAATGCATATGTTGTTATTTAAAATACATATGTTATTTTAAATGCATATGTTGTGATTTAAAATATATATGTTCTTATTTAAAATATATATTTTGTTATTTAAAATACATATGTTGTTATTTAAAATGTATATGTTGTTATTTAACATTTATAGTGTGTTATTATTTAAAATATATATGTTTTTATTTAAAATATATATGTTTTTATTTAAATATATATATGTTGTTATTTAAAATGTATATGTTGTTATTTAAAATTTATATGATGTTTTTTAAAATGTATATGTTGTTATTTAAAATTTATATGATGTTTTTTAAAATGTATATGTTGTTATTTAAAATATATATGTTTTTTTTTAAATTTATATGATGTTATTTAAAATGTATATTTTGTCATTTTAAATATATATGTTGTTTTTTTAAATTTATATGTTGTTATTTAAAATGTATATGTTCTTATTTAAAAAATATATGTTGTTTTTTTAAATTTATATTTTGTTATTTAAAATTTATATGTTGTTATTTAAAATGTATATGTTGTTATTTTAAATATATATGTTGTTATTTAAAATGTATATGTTGTTATTTAAAATGTATATGTTCTTATTTTAAATATATATGTTGTTATTCAAAATATATATGTTGTCATTAAAAATGTATATGTTGTTATTTAAAATATATATGTTGTTATTTAAAATGTAGATGTTGTTATTTAAAATGTATATACTGCTATTTAAAAAATATGTTGTTTCATGCAGTGAAACTTTCAGAAATCCGTAATAAAATATTGAAAACCAATTTTCTCGTTCAATACCTGAAGCGTGTATGAAAAACTTGAATTGTTCAGTGTTTATGCTATTATAAATTTCGTCACTTTCTCTGATTTTTAAAACAGACTTTATACGGACTTGCTATTGCTACATTGTTTGCTATTATCAGTTTTCATTTACAAATATTTTGGATTCAAACATGGGATTATTTGCTGGCAGATTTTCAATCGAAACAAATAATTCAAAATGTTTTCGTGAAGTCAAAATGGCAAGAATCAAAGCCGATGATCCATTCACGGGTTAATTTGTTCGGTTTCTACAATTCTACAATTTTAACGTCAGCCCATAAACATGGCATAATCATGCTGTATCATGTCGGCCATATTATTAGAATACATTTTTTTTTTGTTCAATGTTTGATCGTGATATTTCCACTCATCAAATAACGTTTGTTCAAAAAAGTTGAAATATATATTTTTAAATATACGATTTCAAACATTGTCTTTTAATTGCAGTCAATTTAGAGTGACACCCAAAAAGTGATGAAATATAGAAAAGAAAAACAGAATTTCTTCTTGTATCAACAAACCGTTCAGAAAGTAATGTCGTATTCTTAAAAAAAAAAGAAGAAAATGTAATAAACTAAAAATTCGTCTCAGTTAGTTCAAACTATGGCGTCGAACATCTTTTTTTTTTAGCTTTAAGTTCCGTTAAGTTTCTGTTAATGTGTACGATTCTTTAAACTGTTTTGGTTTTGTAAATTCCTTTTGTCCATCGAAGCTTTGCATTTAGCAAATTTAAGGAATAAATGATTCTTTATAAAGAATTAAATAGGCACAAGTTGCTACTGGGCATTAATGCTTACGACATTAATAAAAACAATTTCGACATGGATGTTTCTATATCAGCTATCAGCTAAACAATTTTATATGTTGAGAATAAATATCAATTTTTTCTAAACATATTTTTATTTTTTACTTTAGTAAAAAATAAAAATATGTTTAGAAAAAAATTGATATTTATTCTAAACATATAAAATTATAACGGGTTAGTGGTAGATTTGATAATATAATTTGATAACAATAAAACGAATGTTAGACTTAATTTTCTATTTTACTAAATAGAAAATTAAGTCTAACATTCGTTTTATTGTTTTGCAAATATCTTATCAGATTCAATCCATTAAAAGTAATATAAAATATACCATGATGTGACCAGTTTAATTTCTTCGGTGTATTTGACGAATTCTTTATCGAATGTGAATCAAACACTATACTGTGTTGTTATTACATTGTTCTAAATATTATTTGTAGAAAATATAGCGTAAAAACACGACATATCGTTTTTTTCTTTGAAATTATTTAGGAAAACCATGTGAATTATAGCCAGACCGATTAGACTGTTTTTGAACTGTTTTTCACTAACTTTAATTTTCTGATATCGTTTTATACATCGTATACGTTTTAAAGCACTGTTACTAGCTTACAAGCTGAGGAGTAGCTAATACCGATTTTGAAAGACCAGAAAGATAAGTATCTAGTAACTGTAGAAAGTACATTTTTATGAACTATTTCTGATGCAACCGAGCATTTCTATTTAGAGGCTTTGTCTGTTGGTCGGTCTGTTAACACATGTGAATAGTACTCTTTCATCGGTTTATAACATTTACAGTTTAAATAATATTTTCTTTTGACTGCCATGATTGCGTTTGAAAAAAGCATCGTGAATGTATATATATATATATATATATATATATATATATAATTTAATTATTATAGTAAAAAATAATTATATATATATATATATATATATATATATATATATATATAGAGAGAGAGAGAGAGAGAGAGAGAGAGAGAGACAGACAGAGGAAAAACAAAAACTATATATATTCATCATCGTTTTATCTTAATTAAAAAAAAATCTCATTATGATTGAGAAAGTCTTGCAATAAAGCCGAAACGTTGATATAAATATATCAATAATTCTAATTTTTCCTTTTTCCTTTTCCATCATGTTGAATTTTTATTTTCCATAATTTTTTATTATATATATATATATATATATATATATATATATATATATATATATATATATATATATATATATATATATATATATATATATATATATATATATATATATATATATATATATATATATATATATATATGATGTAATAGCCGCTCCGCTCTCCATCTGGCACATGGCTAGTCACGTTTAAATTTGTAAAAAAAATGTATTAAGCTGGTGAACGCGTCTTTGTGTTGGTAACTTCCAAAATAAAACACTTATTACAGGAACGTTAATGATTGGTCAATTATTCACAGAACTTTATACGTGCAAAAAATAGCCTAACAAGCCGCGACAACACAAGTACAGTGGAAAAATAAGTGAAAAAAGTGTTCATTTGTAAGACAAGAGCAAGATATATAGATTTTATGTACATGTTATCCAATCATAAGTTTATCGTACGATAAACGGGTTTCACAAATCGATCACTGTCCAGCATAACTTACTATTTTTAATAATAAGGAAAAATTACCCAGTCATTTTTTTTGATTAAAAAAAGGCGAAGAAAAAAAAAATACAAAAAAAAACAACAACAAAAAACAAAAACGAAATAATCATATGCCATCGAACGTAGATGAAAAGAAACACATTTTTTCTGTGCGGCCGATGATGACTACGTCGACTTTTCTGCTCGACTCCCTATTTTTTTTTTTTTTTTGCTAAACCCGAATACCATGCGATTAAATTATAATTGCACAGTATATGAATAAAGCACACATATACGCACACACAAACACACACATACACAAATGTGTGTGTTTTCTTTAAAACATCCATTAGTGTGTTAAAAATTGGCGAGCAACAGCACGTATCACTAAAATTGTAACCAAAGTCGTGGGATGCAGAGCAGCAAAAGTGTGTTGAGGGTATTTTCGATTTATTTTCCAATTTCTTGTTTGCTTTCTTTTTGATTATTGTTTTTCTTTTCATGGTTTTTCGTTGATTTCAGCAACTTCCGTTTCTACAGAGTCAACGTTGTTTTTATGATTCTCATAATTGTTGCAGTTCATGTTGTTTTCGTTTTTGTTTTGAACTTTCTCGTTGTGTGTGTTCTCGTAGATTTCTGAAGTGCTGTTGTTTGTAAGAGTGGAAGGCGAAGAATGTGTGAGACTAGTTTGTGGTTGATCCAAGATCCTGACCAAATCCCGAATTATGAGTCAAACTTCTTGATAGTGTGGATTGTGGGTTGTTGCTCCGGCCGAGGCGTAGATTTCGTTGGGCAACGAATGACGCCTCTTGTGGCCGGAGCATGACGCGGTACTGGCGCCAGTGATGCCGGCGCCCCCAACAGCACCCCGGTTGTTCACGTAGATGTTCTGCGGCACAAGTTTCACGGTCAAGTCCTTCTCCTCGGGGAGACGGACGATTTTGTTATCGATTTCCTCGTAAATGACTTCGCCATCGCTATAACTGTAGTCAGCATCATCGGACATGTGGCCAAGATGAGGGAGAAGACCGCTGCTGCAGAGGCCGAACGATGAGCTGCCATTACGCATGCTATCACATCGAAGCTTGCTGAAAACTACGGACTTCTCAGTGACTCGAGGAACACCAGGTCGATTGCTTTTACGTGAACGTCTAAAAAGAGAATAAATCGAAATGAATGAATGAATGAATAATAATAACAATAATAATAATAATAATAACAATAAGAAGAAGAAGAAGAAGAAGACAAGAAGAGGAAGAAGAAGAAGAAGAAGAAGAAGAATTCAGCAGTATCAACAAAACAGAAAAACTAGGAATTTCATTTCAAACGATTAGAAGGAATTGAAAAAGATGGAATGACGTTATAATTGATGCTGACCAATCTCGTGCATTATTGAAGGGCATTTGAGAAAAGGAAGTAAAACATGCTGAACAGATCCAAGATAAACAGGTCTTCGAGGGCAGAACGACAAACATAAGAGTAACGGTAAAAATGCTAAAGAAGAGAGTTAAAACCTTTCAACCCAGGGAGTACTGTTAAAAAACATTCGGTTTTTCACCCACATCCTACAGTATGTTAAATGTATGTTTGATGACAGATAAGTGCCCATGGGTGGCTAACAAATGTCATTAGAGTGTTGATCATTAAAACTAAGACAAAAGTGTTGATGATTAAAACAAAGACAAAAGAGTTGATCATTAAAACTAAGACAAAAGTGTTCATCATTAAAACTAAGACAAAAGAGTTGATCATTAAAACTAAGAGAAAATTGTTGATCATAAAAACTAAGCCAAAAGTGTTGATCATTTAAACCTAATACAAAAGTGTTGATCATTAACACTAAGACAAAAGTGTTGATCATTAACACTAAGACAAAAGTGTTGATCATTAAAACTAAGACAAAAGTGTGAATCATTAAAACTAAGACAAAAGTGTTGATCATTAAAACTAATACAAAAGTGTTCATCATTAAACCTAAGACAAATGAGTTTATCATTAAAACTAAGACAAAAGATGGTTGATCATTAAAACTAAGACAAAAGATGTGATCATTAAAACTAAGACAGCAGAGTTGATCATTAAAACTAAGACAAAAGTGTTAATCATTTAAACTAAGACAAAAGATGTGATCATTAAAACTAAGACAAAATTGTTGATTAAAACTACCACAAAAGAGTTGATCTTTAAAAAGAAGAAAAACGGGTTGATCATTAAAAGTAAGACTAAAGTGTTGATCATTTAAACAAATACAAAAGTGTTGATCATTAAAAAGAATACAAAAGTGTTGATCATTAAAACTAAGACAAAAGAGTTGATCATTAAAAGAAGACAACAGTGTTGATCATTAAAACTAAGACAAAAGATTTTATCATTAGACTAAGACAAAAGTGTTGAGCATTTAAAACTAAGACAAAAGTGTTTATCATTAAAGTGTTGATCATTAAAACTAAGACAAAAGTGTTGATCATTAAAACTAATACTAAAGTGTTGATAATTAAAAAGAAGACAAAAGTGTTGATCATTAAAACTAAGACAAAAGTGTTCATCATTAAAACTAAGACAGAAGAATTGATCATTAAAACTAAGACAAAAGTGTTGATCATTTAAACTAAGACAAATGAGTTGATCATTAAAACTAAGACAAAAGTGTTGATCATTAAAAAAATGATAAAAGTGTTGATGATTAAAAAGAAGAAAAAGCGTTGATCATTTAAACTAATACAAAAGTGTTGATCATTAAATAGAATACAACAATTTTGATCATTAAAGAGAAGACAAAAGGGTTGATCATAAAAACTAAGAATACACTGTTGATCATTAAACCTAAGACAAAAGTATTGATCATTAAAACAAAGACAAATGTGTTGATCATAAAAACATAGAAAATAGACTTGATCATTAAAACTAAGACAAAAGGGTTGATCGTAAAAACTAAGATAAAATTGTTGATCATTAAAACTACCACAAAAGTGCTGATCATTAAACAGAACACAAAAGTGTTGACCATTAAAAAGAAGAAAAAAGTGTTGATCATTTAAACTAAGACAAACGCGTTTATTATTAAAAAGAAGACAAAAGAGTTGATCATTAAAACTAATACAAAAATTTTGGCCATTAAAACTAAAACAAAAGTGTTGATCATTTAAATTAATACAAACGTGGTGATCATTAAATATAAGACAACAATTTTGATCATTAAAAATACCACAAAAGTGATTATCATTAAAACTAAGACAAAAGATTAGATCATAAAAAGCAAGACAAAGTTTTGATCACTAAAACTAAGACAAAAGTGATTATCTTTAAAACTATAAAAATGGAGTTGATCATTTACACTAATACAAAAGTGTTGATCATTAAAAATATGACAAAAATTTTGATCATTAAAAAGAAGACAAAAGAGTTGATCATAAAAATTAAGACAAATATTTTGATAATAAATAAGAAGATAAATGTGTTGATCATAAAATTAAGACAAAAATTTTGATCATAAAAAAAAGAAAAAAGAGTTGATCATTAAAACTAAAACAAATGTGTTGATAATTATAACTAAGAAAAAAACTGTTGATCATGAAAACTAAGACAAAACCGTTGATCATAAAAGGTAAGAAAACGTGTAGATCATTAAAACTAAGACAAAAGTTTTGATCATTAAAACTAAGACAAAAGTTTTGATCATTAAAAAAAAGACAAAAGTGTGGATCATTAAAAAAAGACAAAAGTGTCCATCCTTAAAACTAAGACAAAAGTGTCCATCCTTAAAACTAAGACAAAAGTGTCCATCCTTAAAACTAAGACAAAAGTGTAGATCATTAAAACTAAGACAAAAGTGTTTATCATTAAAACTAAGACAAAAGTGTTAATCAGTGTAACTAAGATAAAAGAGTTGATCATTAAAACTAAGATTTTACACGTCCATAGTATTTGTTTTTGTCATAAGTTTGGTCCGATGACACTTCTCTTACGAAATATTAAGACACGTACTTGAAAAAGGACTTTCTTCAATACCACGAATTATCGTTGATGATCTTAAAGTTGTTGGAAAGAATGAAAACGGTCAGATTATTTGATGACGTCATGCAAATGGAATTTGGCATCGGCAAATATGCTTTTCTTGTTATGAAAAAAAAGGTAAACATTTTTACTCAGATGATCTTAAACTCACAACAAACCTGGTAAATTATGGTAAACGTAAAAAGAGGTTACAAATACCTAGGAATAGAAGATACGTTAATAGTAATATTTCTTTATAAATCGTAAATGTCTATTCGAATCAATATTATGAAAAAAGAGTGACATTTTTGGCAAAAATAATAATCATTGACAAGAAGATGTTCTTTAAATAAATGTATTTGCTTTTGAATAATAAATGATAAATTCTTCACGAAAAGAACTGTCAGCAAAAATATTTTTAAAATGCAAACTTGGAGTTTTAAAAGGAGTAAAGTCCAAAATGTATTGAAACGTAGGAACATGGAGTGCCTTATGATATTCCTAATTAGACAACAGGGCATGTAAAAAAGGGAATTTTGTAGTCGCAGCGAGAAAGCCAGAAGTAGTTATTTCTTGTTCTGTTTTAATCATAATTTATTTTAATTATTTTTAATTATTTTCAATATAATTTATTCATTACTTTTACTCATTTTCAGTATAATTTATTTATTACTTTTAATCATTTTCAATACCATTTATTCAGTACTTTTAATTATTTTCAATATGATTTATTTTAATTATTTTTAATTATTTACAATATCATTTATTTTAATTATTTTTAATTATTTTCAATATAATTAATTTATTACTTTTAATTATTGTCAATATAATTTATTTATTACTTTTAATTATTTTCAATATAATTTATTTTAAATATTTTTAATTATTTTCAATATAATTTTTTAAAATTATTTTAAACTATTTTCAATATAATTTATTTATTACTTTTAATTATTTTCAATATGATTTATTTTAATTATTTTTAATTATTTTCAATATAATTGTTTTTAATTATTTTAAACTATTTTCAATATAATTTATTTATTACTTTTAATTATTTCCAATAGGATTTATTTATTACTTTTAATTATTTCCAATATAATTTATTTATTACTTTTAATTATTTTAAATATAATTTATTTTTTACTTTTAATTATTTTCAATATAATTAATTTATTACTTTTAATTGTTTTCAATATAATTTATTCATTACTTTTAATTATTTTCAATATGACTTATTTATTACTTTGAATAATTTTCAATATAATTTATTTATTACTTTTAATTATTTTCAATATAATTTATTTATTACTTTTAATTATTTTCAATATAATTTATTTTAATTATTTTTAATTATTTTCAATATAATTTATTTATTACTTTTAATTATTTTCAATATAATTTATTTATTACTTTGAATAACTTTCAATGTGATTTATTTATTACTTTTAATTATTTTCAATATAATTTATTTATTACTTTTAATTATTTTCAATATAATTTATTTCAATAATTTTTAATTATTTTCAATATAATTTATTTATTACTTTTAATTATTTTCAATATAATTTATTTTAATTATTTTTAATAATTTTCAATATAATTTATTTATTACTTTGAATAACTTTCAATATAATTTATTTATTACTTTTAATTATTTTCAATATAATTTATTTATCATTTTGAATAATTTTCAATATAATTTATTTATTACTTTTAATTATTTTCAATATAATTTATTTATTACTTTTAATTATTTTCAATATAATTTATTTATTACTTTTAATTATTTTCAATATAATTTATTTATTACTTTTAATTATTTTCAATATAATTTATTTTAATTATTTTTAATTATTTTCAATATAATTTATTTATTACTTTTAATTATTTTCAATATAATTTATTTATTACTTTTAATTATTTTCAATATAATTTATTTATTTCTTTTAATTATTTTCAATATAATTTATTTATTACTTTGAATAATTTTCAATATAATTTATTCATTACTTTTAAATATTTTCAATATGATTTATTTATTACTTTTAATTATTTTCAATATAATTTATTTATTACTATAAATTATTTTCAATATGATTTATTTATTACTTTTAATTATTTTCAATATAATTTATTTATTACTTTTAATTATTTTCAATATAATTTATTTGTTACTTTTAATTATTTTCAATATGATTTGTTTATTACTTTTAATTATTTTCAATATAATTTATTTAATTATTTTTAATTATTTTCAATATAATTTATTTATTACTATAAATTATTTTCAATATAATTTATTCATTACTTTTAATTATTTTCAATATGCTTTATTTATTACTTTTAATTATTTTCAATATAATTTATTCATTACTTTTAATTATTTTCAATATAATTTATTTATTTCTTTTAATTATTTTCAATATAATTTATTTATTACTTTGAATAATTTTCAATATAATTTATTTTTTACTTTTAAATATTTTAAATATGATTTATTTATTACTTTTTATTATTTTCAATATAATTTATTTATTACTTTTAATTATTTTCAATATAATTTATTTGTTACTTTTAATTATTTTCAATATGATTTATTTATTACTAGTAATTTTGTTCAATATAATTTATTTTAATTATTTTAAATTATTTTCAATATAATTTATTTATTACTTTTAATTATTTTCAATATAATTTATTTATTACTTTTAATTATTTTCAATATGATTTATTTATTACTTTTAATTATTTTCAATATAATTTATTTATTACTTTTAATTATTTTCAATATAATTTATTCATTACTTTTAATTATTTTCAATATAATTTATTTATTACTTTTAATTATTTTCAATATAATTTATTTATTACTTTTAATTATTTTCAATATAATTTATTCATTACTTTTAATTATTTTCAATATGATTTATTTATTACTTTTAATTATTTTCAATATAATTTATTCATTACTTTTAATTATTTTCAATATAATTTATTTATTACTTTTAATTATTTTCAATATAATTTATTTATTACTTTTAATTATTTTCAATATTATTTATTTATTACTTTTAATTATTTTCAATATAATTTATTTATTACTTTTAATTATTTTCAATATAATTTATTTTAATTATTATTAATTATTTTCAATATAATTTATTTATTTCTTTGAATTATTTTCAATATAATTTATTTATTACTTTTAATTATTTTCAATATAATTTATTTTAATTATTTTTAATTATTTTCAATATAATTTATTTTTTACTTTGAATTATTTTCAATATAATTTATTCATTACTTTTAATTATTTTCAATATAATTTATTTATTACTTTTAATTATTTTCAATATAATTTATTTATTACTTTTAATTATTTTCAATATTATTTATTTATTACTTTTAATTATTTTCAATATAATTTATTTATTACTTTTAATTATTTTCAATATAATTTATTTTAATTATTATTAATTATTTTCAATATAATTTATTTATTTCTTTGAATTATTTTCAATATAATTTATTTATTACTTTTAATTATTTTCAATATAATTTATTTTAATTATTTTTAATTATTTTCAATATAATTTATTTTTTACTTTGAATTATTTTCAATATAATTTATTTATTACTTTTAATTATTTTCAATATAATTTATTTATTACTTTGAATTATTTTCAATATGATTTATTTATTACTTTTAATTATTTTCAATATAATTTATTTTTTACTTTGAATTATTTTCAATATAATTTATTTATTACTTTTAATTATTTTCAATATAATTTATTTTAATTATTTTTAATTATTTTCAATATAATTTATTTTTTACTTTGAATTATTTTCAATATAATTTATTTATTACTTTTAATTATTTTCAATATGATTTATTTATTACTTTTAATTATTTTCAATATAATTTATTTATTACTTTTAATTATTTTCAATATGATTTATTTATTTCTTTTTTGTGTATTTTTATATATTTTATTGACACTGACACGTAAGGGTGACTATTAATTAGTGGTCACACATACACGGGTGTCTTAGTAAGGAGTTGTACAGCGAGATGTTTGTTCACATTACATTTGTAATTTCAGCATATTAATAGAGCCAGGGAAACAGTGAATAAGAATAAAATTCCAAAGTCTAGCAGTTCCAGGAAAGAAGCCAATAGAACAGAAAGCCTTCCGTCGTCTGGAGGATTTTTCTGATAGTGTATAGTTGAAAAGTTGAAGAACGTACTAATTATAACATTTAATATCTGAAACATGCTCCATAAAAATATTCAACCATGTTACTTTCTATATATGAACGTTTCTTAAATTAATTTTTTATATTACAGTTAAATTTTATATTACAATTACATTTTATATTAAATTTTTTTCGTCAGTATATTTTAAAATGTAGCAATAACTTCAGACACTGGTGAAATTATAATGACATAACAGAACAATTTCAAGTTAGTATATAGAATAAATCCCATATTTCAACAGGAAAGTTATTTAAAAATGCATAATTATTTACCTGCGCCGGAAAGCCACAAAGATGAGAATACACAGAGACATGATGAGAAACATCGCAAGGCCAGTAATACACGCCACCACAACTAGAAAAAAAATTACAAAATGAACAAACGACAATTAATTCATTTTTTTGTTTGAGATGAAGATTGCTAACTTGTATTATTAAGATTTTTTTTTAACTAAAGAGAAACTCTTGAGAATTGGTAAAATAGAGAAAGGAAAGCAACAAAATCCCACTTGAAATAAAATGGAGTGCTATGGCGAACTTGGGATGACACTTCAACAATGAGCGTCTGATATGATTTTGAAAACCATTTCAATAAACGTATTTTAACTGCATTTTTGCAGAAATTGGTAGATTCTGACTTGGATTGAACACCTTTCATAAATTTGTAAATTTACTAAAATTAACGCTGAGAAGCAAAACATGACAAGGGGTAAAATGGATAAAACGGTTTTTATGAAGAATTGAGAATCGGTCAACATTTAGCGCTAAATTCATCTTCATTCATGTTGGATGTTGTGAATGAGAGGAAATCATGATAACGAAACAAATTTATTTCTATACAAATGTAACATGAAGTAAAAGATATTTGAACGATTTGTTTCAAAAACTAAAAAGTTCTTAGTTTTTTTTTTTTTTTTTTTTTTTTTCTTTTTTACAATGTCCGTAGTGTGAAAGACACGTGTGTTAGAAGTGTGCATTTCTGTGCGTTTGTTTTCTGTTAGTGTGGATATGCGTGTGTGTAATGGCAGGGGAAGGGCCAAAGCATCATGTCATTCACATTAGGTGTCTTGTCCCCGTTCTCTTTTGGATGAGCGAATCGTCCTTTTTTTTTTTTTTTTTTTTTGTAGAAATTAGTATTTCACGCTTGACTCAAAAAATTATTCCTTGCAACGAAAGCGAATTTTCATTGGTTAAAAAATATCGAGTTCACACCCGAGTGTGAAATAATCTTTTCTTTTTAATTCGGGAATGGCAGCGTGGCACGAAGCTATTCATTTGACTGTCTTTCTTTTCTGCTCAATAATAATGAAACAATAATAATGAAACAATAATAATGAAACAATAATAATGAAACAATTAAGTTAAACGAAGGGAGAAGAAAGGGAGTAACTTACATAAGCGTGTAATTTTTTTACGTTCGTATCTTTACCTCCTTAGAAATCTCATGATTTTCGTCTTCTCATATCGTTTGTTTCTTTTTCCATTCAAACTGGTTTGCATTTTTATGTTGACCTTGCACTGTTTATTTGCATTTTTATGTTGACCTTGCACTGTTTATTTGCATTTTTATGTTGACCTTGCACTGTTTATTTGCATTTTTATGTTGACCTTGCACTGTTTATTTGCATTTTCATGTTGACCTTGCACTGTTTATTTGCATTTCGTTGAACTTACCTGAATTTTGTGCCGTGTATATTTCAGCTTCGGTCATCGGAGCAGCCACATCTGTAAGAGAAATGCGCAATATGATGTTATTCTAATGGCGAAACATTTTAAAGACTTTTTACAAACACGTCTGTGAGATGTATTGAGTCCCTATTTATCTAGCTCCCTACGAGGACAAAATCAGATAAAATGTTGGTTAGGTTTGGGGGCAAACTCAACTCCCCAAAAGATAAAAATAAAAATTTTCAGTTTAGAAGAAATTTTATTTTTACTGACCAAAGTTTAGTGTCAAGCGGAAATTACACTTTGCTTTGACAAAAGACTAAGAAAGTAATTAATGTGTTTCGTATATTTTGCACACTTAAATCTGACTGACCCTAAAAACATCGCATTTTCTTAAAACAACCAAAAAGCATTGAGTTTTTATTAGGCCTTATTAGTTCCAGCCTATTCTGAAAATCAATAGCCCACTTTTTAGAAAGATTTAGGTTTTAACAAATATTTGAAATATTTGAAATATAGACACAAATGTCTGAAATTTTACATAATAGAGATTTATGTGTGTTACACCGTATTAGACTAGTTATGTTGCAAAGTGTCTGTGTCCGTCTTGTAGGCTGCTGACTGATGAGAGATAGTGGAGAAAAAAGGGTGTAATCTCTTTACTGTCAACCAGTATCTATGCTCTTCTGTTGTTTATTTAAATTGTTTAGTTGTAAATCATCATTAGATCATTCTCTCAGGCATTTGTCTTATATATTAGTTCGTAGTGATACCATCTTGTCAGGCATAAAGTTCATTGGTCATGGTACTAGTGGTGGTGGTGGTAATAATAATAATAATAATAATAATAATAATAATAATAATAATAATAATAATAATAATAATAATAATAATTGTTATTTTGGTATACTGGAAGCCGATACGATTAAGAGCATAGAAATAACAACCAAATCACAGCCGAGTACAACAATATTATTCTTAAATCGCATCCCATAGTTGGCAACCAATGCGAAAGCGGTAGCTCTCATTCGATATACCGCTGGTATACCTGACTGGAATGTAGATGAATTACAATGTTTGGACGCGTAAAATGCTTACACTTTAAGAAAGTAGATCCAATGTAATAACCTAGAAAAGAAGTTGGTCGAAGCCAACTTCGTGTTGAAGATGTGGAAAATATAGAAAGGAAAGACAAAAACTCTTCCTCATGAAGTGAAAAGGGAAAATATTTTAAGACATGGGATGCAAAAAGAATCATAGGCTGCAAAAGAAGGTAACATTATTTGCAAAAGAACTACGCAATGCATTCTTTAAGAATACTAAATTTAGAGATAATGACAACTGAACTTGGTTGGTCAAGGGTGATCTTAAAAGATCTACTAAGAGCGTTTTAATAGCAACACATTAATAGCAACACTTTCATAGTAACACTTTAATAGCAACACTTTTATAGCAAAACTTTAATAGCAACACTTTTATATCAACACTTTAATAGCAACACTTTAATAGCAACACTTTAATAACAACACTTTTATAGCAATACTTTTATAGCAACACTTTAATAACAACACTTTTATAGCAATACTTTTATAGCAACACTTTTATAGCAACACTTTTATAGCAACACATTAATGGCAACACTTTTATAGCAACACTTTTATAGCAAGACTTTTATAGCAACACATTAATAGCAACACTTTTATAGCAACACTTTTATAGCAACACTTTTATAGCAACACATTTATAGCAACACTTTTATAGCAACACTTTAATAGCAACACATTAATGGCAACACTTTTATAGCAACACTTTTATAGCAACACTTTAATAGCAACACTTTTATAGCAACACTTTTATAGCAACACTTTTATAGCAACACATTAATAGCAACACTTATAGCAACACTTTTATAGCAACACTTTTATAGCAAGACATTAATAGCAACACTTTTATAGCAACACATTAATAGCAACACTTTAATAGCAACACTTTTATAGCAATGCTTAAATAGCAACACTTGCATAGCAACACATTAATAGCAACACTTTTATAGCAATACTTTTATAGCAACAGTTTTAAAGCAACACAGTAATAGCAACACTTTAATAGCAGCCCTTTTATAGCAATACTTTTATAGCAACACTTTAATAGCAACACTTAATAGCGACATTTTTATAGCAACAAATTAATAGCAACACTTTTATAGCAACACATTAATGGTAACACTTTTATGGCAAAAATTTTATAACAACACTTTAATAGCAACACTTTTATAGCAACACTTTAATAGCAACACTTTAATAGCATCACTTTTATAGCAACACTTTAATAGCAACACTGCTAAAGCAACACTTTTATAGCACGCTTTTATAGCAACACTTTTATGGCAACACTTTAATAGTAATAATTTTATAGCATCACTTTTATAGCAACACTTTTATAGAAGACTTAAATAGAAACACTTTTATAACAATACTTTTATAGCGACACATTATTAGCAACACTTTTATAGCAACACTTTTATAGCTACACTTTAATAGACACACTTTTATAGCAGCACTTTAATAGCAGCACTTTAATAGCAACACTTTTATATCAGTATTTTTATAGCAACACTTTTATAGCAAACTTTCATAGCAACACGTTTATGCCACAGTTTTAAAGCGACACTTTAATAGCAACACTTTTATAGCAATACTTTTAGAGCAACACTTTTATAGCAACACTTAAATAGCAACACTTTTATAGCAACACTTTAATAGCAACACTTTTATGGCAACACTTTAATAGCAATACTAGTATAGAAACAATTTAATAACAATACTTTTATAGCAACACTTTAATAGCTACACTTTTATGGCAACACTTTAATAGCAACAGTTTTAAAGCAACACATTAATAGCAAGACATTAATAGCAATACTTTTATAGCAATACTTTTACAGCAACACTTTTATAGCAATGCTTTTATAGCAATAATTTTATAGCAACATTCTTATAGAAACACTTTTATAGCAATACTTTTATAGCAACACTTTTATAGCAACACTTTTATAGCAATACTTTTATAGCAACACTTTTATAGCAATAATTTTATAGCAATAATTTTATAGCAACATTCTTATAGAAACACTTTTATAGCAATACTTTTATAGCAATACTTTTATAGCAACACTTTTATAGCAATACTTTTATAGCAACACTTTTATAGCAATAATTTTATAGCAACACTTTTATGCCACAGTTTTAAAGCGACACTTCAATAGCAAAACTTTTATAGCAATACTTTTATAGCAACACTTTTATAGCAACACTTAAATAGCAACACTTTTATAGCAACACATTAATAGCAACACTTTTATGGCAACACTTTAATAGAAACACTGTAATAGCAACAGTTTTAAAGCAACACATTAATAGCAAGACTTTAATAGCAATACTTTAATAGCAATACTTTTATAGCAACAATTTTATAGCAACACTTTTGTAGCAATAATTTTATAGCAAAATTATTACAGCAACACTTTTATAGCAATACTCGTATAGAACCAATTTAATAGCAATACTTTTATAGCAACACTTTAATAGCAACACTTTTATTGCAACACTTTAATAGCAACAGTTTTGAAGCAACACATTAATAGCAAGACATTAATAGCAACACTTTTATAGCAATATTTTTATAGCAATATTTTTATAGCAAAACTTTAATAGCAATAATTTTATAGCAATGCTTTTATAGCAATAATTTTATAGCAACATTCTTATAGAAACACTTTTATAGCAATACTTTTATAGCAACACTTTAATAGCAACACTTTAATAGCCATAATTTTATAGCAATACATTTATAGCAATAATTTTATAGCAGAACTGTTATAGCAACACTTTTATAGCAATACTTTTATAGCAACACTTTAATAGCCATAATTTTATAGCAATACTTTTATAGCAATAATTTTATAGCAACATTCTTATAGAAACACTTTTATAGCAATACTTTTATAGCAACACTTTAATAGCAATAATTTTATAGCAACACTTTAATAGCAACACT
This sequence comes from Euprymna scolopes, assembly GCF_053919585.1. Classification (NCBI taxonomy): domain Eukaryota; kingdom Metazoa; phylum Mollusca; class Cephalopoda; order Sepiida; family Sepiolidae; genus Euprymna; species Euprymna scolopes. Next base: position 25,136,175 of record NC_136526.1, on the reverse strand, counting down.
TTTATAGCAACACTTTAATAACATCATTTTAATAGCAACATTTTTATAACAACCCTTTGATTGCAACACTTTAATAGCAACACTTAAATTGCATCACTTTTCTAGGACTACTTTTATAGCAACATTTTAATAACAACATTTTAATAGGGACACTTTAATAGCATCACTTTTATATCAACACTTTAATAGCAACACTTTAATAGAAACACTTTTATAGCAACACTTTAACAGCAACATTTTTATAGCAACACTTAAATAGCAACACTTTTGTAGCAACACTTTAATAGCAGCACTTTAATAACAATACTTTAATTGCAACACTTTAATGGCAACACTTTTATAGCTACACTCGCACGGGTCCATCAATCACTATATCGACAAAACTGCAGAATCACCGATTTGCAGATTATGAAAAAAAAGGGGGGGGGCGTTAACGTCTATTATATCAAAATGCTCTATGGTAGCTCAATATAAAAATGGAGACACAACAAAGTCGCTCAAATCCTACACTGGAATATATTCAAACTCTACTTGCAAACTCTATGAATGTTCATTGCGAAATAGTATGAGCATGAAGCAAAATATCAAACTTTTTTGGACACAAACTATACAAACCGATAAAGTATACAAACCGACAAATTATACAAACCGACAAATATACAAATCGATAAAGTCCTTGAGCATTCCAAACCTGAGATAATTTTTTTAAACAAAACCAAGAGAATTTGCTCAATCCTTGATATAATCTGACTTTTCGATATTAGAATGCAATAGAAAGGACATGAAAAAAACAATGAAAATCTGAATGAAACTATGGAAATATAAAGAAGTCAAGGTGATTCCCTTTGTAATTGAAACGCTTGGGACCATAACAAAAATCCACCATAAATGGCTTAATCAGATTGACAAGACAATTTCTTTTCTGATACTGAAAAGGGCTTGCCTGTTAGGAACGGCAAAAGTGTTAAGGTACAGCTTGATTATCTAAAGTCAGAGGAATTGACCCCAAGGAAAAAATGTTGAGGCAACCATATATATAAAAATACTGCTACTACTACTACTACTACTACTACTACTACTACTACTAATAATAATAATAATAATAATAATAGTAATAATAATAATAATAATAATAATAATAATAATAATAAGAAGAAGAAGAAGAAGAAGAAGAAACTACTTACTGTGATGATATCTCTCCGGCTGTGGATTGTCATGTTGTAAGAGATTTTTATTCGAGTGTTTATAATCATTTTCACTTTTATGAACGACATGTTCGGCCACAACTCGAAGTAACGAAATGCCGAGTGTGGATGTTTCAGTGGTGGTCAAGTTTGGTGTCGTTGGAGTGGGCGTTGTAGTGGTCGTACTCGTGGTTGTCGTACTTGTGGTTGTAGTTAATGGTGCCATGTCTATAACCAAAAAGTAATCATTTTAGAAATCTTTGTTGACATCAAAGACCTTATTATCAATCAAAGAATTTATTCATGCGCGTTTTATTCAAATTCTTTTTATTCTTTCATTCACCATTTCAAAGATGAACCTAGTGAAATAAAATTAAATGCGAAACAGTATAAAAATCATTTAAAATAATATAATTTAGAATTTATTGTCGCTAAGGTAAAAATTTGTAAATTATTCATTTTTAAACGAATTGTTCCAAAGCTATGTTGTTGAATCATTTTTATTTATTTGATTATTTTTATTATTTTGGCATAACATTTTATTGTTATTTTGGCATAACATTTTATTGTTATTTTGGCATAACATTTTATTGTTATTTTGGCATAACATTTTGTTGTTATTTTGGCATAACATTTTATTGTTATTTTGGTATAACATTTTATTGTTATTTTGGCATAACATTTTATTGTTATTTTGGCATAACATTTTGGCTATTGTAAAATAAAAATCCATTAACAAATTTCGTTTCTATAAGTTGCAATATTTTTCAGTTATTTCAAGAAAGCAACTCATTTTTAAGAAAGCAACTAATACTTGTCCCTGATGATCCAAAATTGGTATCAAAAGAAACATTCCTGTCTTTAGATTTTGCGAATCAGTTAATTTTATTGAAACTTATTTGTATACAGAAAATGTAAAAGTTTTAAGATACCAAAAATTTCGCTTAGATCCCCAAAATCTCCCATGGCTATGGATCAATGCAAATCTGAAATATTTGAATTTTTACATAAATGCTTATCCCTATATAATGCCACCTAAAACCCTTTTAAATACTTGAAAGAAACTGAAATCTGAAGAATATTTATTGGTTTTTAATACCTATTGTTAAAATTACATCGGCTGAAATAACCAAAGTGAGAAGATTAGTCGGGCTAATACAATCCGCTTCTAAACAATTGTGAAACAAAAACAGAATTGTTATTTTCTCACCGAATTGGCAAATAAAGGAATATCGATGAAACACCGAACGGCATGGATAATCATGCCAAGATCCTCCGTCGCTAAATCGCAGGACAGCACAGTCCTCAAATGAGCCAAAGCAACAACCATGTTGATCGGCTGCCCAATTATTCCATGTAACATCGCCACCTGCAAAAGAAAAAGAAAAAAAAGAAAAGCCGTTAGTGGCAACTATGATGTGAAAACAAATAAAAACGAACGATTTCAATATCAATCGAAACTAAATTATGACTTTTTGTAAAAAGACTTTAATGCTGCATTTTAATGCTCTCCATTCGGGGGGGGGGGTTGAGATCATTCCCCCGGGAATTTCCTCCTCATTTAGAGAAGATGAGGTAGTGTAGTACATGGTAATTCGTCCTGATACTATAATCCCAAATCTATTATCTGTTCTGTAATATCGCTGTCATCTCCCAAGTATTATCTTCTTCTTTTCAGAGTAGAGCAGGACATTATCTCTCATAATATCATGCTCTCGTTTTTGAAATGTTAATAGCATAAACTTCTCTTTTGAAGAGAGGTAGCGTACGTTATGCTTGGCTGTTTATTAGCAACTCAACACTAACATTACAAATATTAATATAATAAAAGACGTTTTTCTTTGTTTCTCTGCTTCCATTCTACTTTCTCGTTTCTTTGATGCATCAATGTAAGCCTCAGCAAATTCATATTATTTAAAAGAAAAACTCATCTAATACAGCTTCTAATACTGCTACTGACGAGTCGCAAGTGTACTTGCAACGGGCCGCATGAATTGCTGGAGCAGTATTAGAAGCTGTATTAGATGAGTTTTTTTTTTTTTTTAAACTAATATGAATTTGCTGAGGTTTACATTGATGCATCAAAGAAACGAGAAAGTAGAATGGAAGCAGAGAAACAAAGAAAAACGTCTTTTATTATATTAATATTTGTAATGTTAGTGTTGAGCTTGCTAATAAACAGCCAATCATAACAATCATAACAATCATAACGAGCCAAATTATCGTTAAATTTACCACGAAGGTGCCATGTTTGTTCACTGAAAATGGCTTGCATTTCTTTAATTGGAACATTTTTAGACGCCAATAAACGACACATTTTACTGATTATAAAAAAATAAAAGAAGCATGAATGCGACGAGAACTTCAGAATTTTCTCTCACCCATTGAATAAGCTATAAATGTGGCGTTTTAAAAATTCTGCTTCCAGCAAGATAGAGCGAGTGTTCATATTTGAAATCTGAGGACGCATGATTATTCTTGGTAAGATTTGAGTTGACAACTCACAGTCGATACATAGGTTGGCTACAGACATTTTTGTGACTACCTTAAAGACAGGGATGAGAGATCCAAGATCATCACGGAACTCATGAAAGAAGGTCGGAATCATTCTGTTCGGTTTGTAAGGATGTCATAAATTGGTGTTCGCCTCAAAAATACACAAATATTAAATGAAAGCCTTATATAAAAATGAGCCAACAATACATAATTTCATATAATGTTTGAAATGTAATAAATCAGTAAAATTTTATTTAATGCTTGCAAAAAAATAAGAACTAAAATTTATTAAAATTTCGATCAATTTGTGAGTAGTAAGGCTGTATTATTAAAAAATAAATTATTTAAGCACAAATTTTAGCCAACATATTCTAGCAATTAACGTCAACATATTCTAGAAATTAACGTTAACATATTCTAGCAATTAACGTTAATCAACATATTCCAGCAATTAACGTCAACATATTCTAGCAATTAACGTTAATCAACATATTCTAGCAATTAACGTCAACATATTCTAGCAATTAACGTTAATCAGCATATTCTAGTAATTAACGTTAATAAACATATTCTAGCAATTAATGTTAATGCACATATACTTGTAATTAACGTTAATCAACATATTCAAGCAATTAACGTTAATCAAGATATTCTAGCAATTAACGTTAATCAATATATTTTAGCAATTAACGTTAAATAAATTCTCACGTTTAATTGGAGTTGCTTTCCTATTTTAAAAAGTAAAAAGAAATGTGCATATTTCATAAAAATGTGCATATTTCATAAAAAATGTGCATATTTATAAAAAATGTTTACAATATATATCTGAATAATCACAAAAATCTAAACACATAAAACTATTATATTGACTAAGTAGTTGCATGTTCTATAAACTGAGAAGAAATCTTTGTGGTGAGCATATTTCTCCGCTTTAGTGTGCCTTACACATGGTGATTACTTAAAACAAAAAATGCGACAGAAAAGATATGCAGCGATGACATGAAAATTCAAACTAATTCGTGCGAAAGTATTTCTTTATATCAAATCACTCGTAGCTGAGCAGATTAAGGAAAAATCGTTCATTTTGGTAAGCAAGCATGAAACTTGGCTCGATTGCTCACAATGGTCTACTCTTCTGAAAAAAACTGTTGGGCCACTCAAAAAATCCAAGATGGCCGCCATTCTGAAATCCAATGTTGCTAGTTTACAAAGTATCTAACCGATTTTCACAATTTTTGAGTCAAATTATATGTTTTAGGGGATGGGAAAGCAGTAAATGACACAAAAATAACCGATAAATGAGTCCTACAATCCACAAAGGCACATATATGAGATGAATTTAAGCAAATATTGTCAATTTTTGCCTTTTATTGCCATTAAACCGAATCATTGACTTGATATTCAATTCCATAAGTGAGCTGAATGTATTAGTTATAAAAATTAATCCTTTCAACTCATTCTTATAATATGTCATGTGTAAGAGAGTGATTGTCATGACACAACCAAAGCATAACGGTGACATCACTGCTGTGAAACTCAGCATGGGGTCCAGTACCAACTGATTACGGACACACTGTTCATGTTTCAGTGTCCCAAATGCTGTCTAATAAGCCCCATGGACAAAATAATGTTCAGTCTGTTAGATAGCCGCACCTTAATTGACAGGATATGCCAGCGCGGGAGAGCCGAGCCAAAGGTAATGGGGCTATAGTTACCTGGATGGTGTACAGATCGCACGGGACTTAAATGATACTGGATGAACGATCGGGCTAGGTGTAGGGAACCTACCTTTCTGAACCTAGTTGTATCCCATATCTAAATGTGTCAAAATATATTCGGTAACTGTGGTTACAGGTGGTAAAAGGATAAACTTTCGGCCTGAAGCATTTGCAGAATGTCTATTGAGAAGACGTCAAATGTGAAAACTGGTTGGAGCAAATGCTGCCTATGTCAGACAGATAAAACCGGAGAGGATCTCAGTAGTCCCATTCCAGGTCGCAGTAAATCAGATGGATATTCAATGCTGGCTACAAATATTCCTCTTTTTCAAGAACTCTGTCAGATGGCCATGATTATTAATCCTGCTAGGCTCGATGAAGGTGATGGTATTGAAGATGCATTGCGGCAAAACAATGCTCAGTACCATCAGAGTTGCTGTGCTTTGTTCAAAAATACTAAACTTGATCGGGCCAGGAAAAGGGCATCTGACGCTCAGGAACATACTGACAAGAGTTGTTCAAAGACTTGAAGAGTGAGTTTAAAGACAGAACAATGTTTCATCTGCGACAAAGAATTTCTAGATGATGGACAAAGACGTGAAGTCATGACAATGGGGCTCAGCAGTAGGCTCAATAAATGTGCCACAACTCTAGGTGAATGTAAAATTCTTGCCCGATTGAGTGCTGGTGATGCCATTGCACAAGAGTTGAAGTATCATAAAGATTGTTTAAAAACTCTTTACAACAGGGAAAGATATCACCTTGCTGCTCTACAAAAACAGGAAAATGAAGATTCTCAGAAAAAATGAATCCATCCATTGGTATATTCAGAGCTTCTTGCTTATATAGTTGAAACTAATACGAACAGTGATGCACCAGTTGTGTTTAAACTTGCAGATCTCATCACACTGTATACGCAACGACTTGAACAGTTGGAACTGCATGAACTTGCCTCATATGTTCACTCAACAAGACTGAAAGAGAAGCTTTTGTCAGATATACCAGCATTTGAAGCTCACAAGAGTGGGAGAGGTGTTATCTTGTCCTTTACAGAGGATACAGGGTCAATCTTGTCAAAAGCTTCAGAATTTTCTCATGCTGTTATACTCAACAAAGCTGCTAGTATTTTGCGAAGACACATGCTTGCTCATGAATGGAAATTTAATGGTAGATTTCATGCAGACTCAGTGGGAAATTCTATTCCTCAATCACTACAACAATTTGTTTGTATGGTGGAGCACAGCGTCGATATCAAGTCAAAACTGGAATTAGGTTAATCAAAGACAGACTTGGCTGTAGCTCAGCTCCTGCAGTACAACTGCTACAGCCACAAAAGCAATTCATCCACATTCAGACATTCACACAATCGTGAGACTCCTTTTCCCATCTTTATGGGCCTATCTTTGTATGGGAAAACACGAAAACGAGGACTTGTGGAACTGTTACACGACCATGGACTAAGCATTTCATATGACAGGGTGCTTGAAATATCTGCTCAATTGGGTGATGCCGTTGTTGACAGGTACACTGAAGAGGGTGTTGTGTGTCCTACAGAACTTAGGAAAGGTCTTTTTACCCCATCAGCTATGGACAATATAGATCACAATCCGTCTGCAACAACAGCTACAACATCCTTTCATGGTACCAGTATCTCACTATTTCAACATCCAACGTCTGACTACGAAGATGGATGGTAGCAGGGTCAGAAGTGAGTCGTCTTACTGAAGAATATGAAGCACTGTCATCGAACAAGGATGTTACTGAAAACATGAAACACAGAGAACAAACAAGTCAATCCCAGAAAGCTTTCTATGGCAAAGTAACAAAGCTCACGGCTGTCATCAATGAAATGGGCAATCCATTTCAAGAAGAATCATCCGATCTACTCACTCTGGATACAAAGATTATAGCATCGGAAACCGCAGCTGAAGCTGTTCGCATGCACTATGGGAATGGCAGGACTCGCTTTAAAGAGTTCATGAAGACCTTAGAGGGAGAAAACCGGGCTGCTTTCTATTCCAAGATCAAAAGGAACAACATAGACTTCTTTGACCAGACACAAGAAGCAGCAGTGACTGATGCCAAACATAAAAGTTTGAAAGATGACTGTCGCCTATTCTCTAAACTATTCATATCTTGCCAATCCAGGGAGTGTGACCTGATGGAATTCTTTAAACATGAGAACCAGTCCTTTCCTGCATCGTTGAGTGAAAATGGAAACCTATACAGTGGTACAAAGTCTCAACTTGCATTGCTTCTTCAGTCCAAAGTTACATGTCCAGATTCAGTTCCACATGTGTCAGTCATCATCATCGATGGTTCAGCATTGGTAAACACAATACCACCCTGCAAATCAAAAACCTTCGAAGAGTATGCACGACTTGATTTTTTTTCCAAAGTTACTGAAATTCAGTTCAGCATACGAGAGGACTGACATTGTTTTTTATGTTTACTTGCCAACAAGTTTGAAAGCTGAAACACGGACAAAACGTAGACAAGGTGCAAAGCGTCGGGTAACCCACAACGGCAAGCTCCCTCCCGACTGGCGAAATTTCTTAAGGGATGATGACAATAAAACAGTTCTCTTCAAGTTTCTGGCTGATAGAATCACTTCACTAGCACAGGATCATGAAAATCTCGTGGTAATCACCAGAGTTGCAGATGTTGTTAGCAATCAGAATATCAGTTTTGAAGGACTAGCACCTTGCAACCATGAGGAATCAGACACAAGGATGTTTGTACACGCAAAACATGCAGTTAATCATGGTTACAAAACAGAACTGCTGAAAGCTAATGACACAGATGTCCTTGTCATTGCCATCACTGTATTTCCAGTCTTGAAAGAGTTGGGCCTGGAGGCAATGTTCATTGAATTTGGTCAAGGAAATGACACAAGGTTTATTCCAGTACATGAAGTCATCAGCATACTTAGCCCTGAAAAAGCAAAAGGCTGGTCCTTTTTCCATGCCTTTACTGGTTGTGACCATGTGTCAGCCTTTCGATATAAAGCTAAAAAGACAGCATTTCAGACATGGAATGTTTTACCTGACGTGACGGACGTATTTGTCAAGCTGAGCAGTCTTCCACCAGTCATAACAAGTGAGGACCAAGCAGTTATTGACCAGTTTGTCATCACAATGTATGACAGATCTACCTCCCTCACAGAAATAGATGCTGTAAGATTGGACATGTTTGCTCGTAAACAGAGACCCTACGACTCCATACCTCCAACTAAAGCAGCTTTAACTGAACACACAAAGCGTGCAACATATCAAGCAGGGTGCATTTGGAGTCAAGCAACATGCTGTCACATGGAAATTGATAGTCCTGGCGAGTGGGGGTGGAAGAAGCACGGCAATACATGGAAGATATTTTGGACAACACTTCTGCCAGCTGCAGAAAGCTGCAAGGAACTAACAAAATTCGGATGCAAGACACAATGCTTTGGAAGATGCAAATGCTATAAATTCGGCCTTCCATGTACAAATTTATGCAGCTGCAATTGCGAGTGTTGAACGTGTGAATCCTGATGAAAACACAAGAACAAGAAGAGAAAAATGCGGGATAAACTGACATAAGTGTGTAAAATATAGCCTTTATTACACTCGAATGGTGTTAAATCTTTATTTTGTCGTCAGAAATGGCTTTGTTGACATCAGAAACATATAAATTGATACATAATATGTGGAAATCGGTCAAAAATGAAGCATTTAGTTCACAAAATGATAAATTTTACCATCCGTGGCGGCCATCTTGAAAAATGGCGACCATCTTGGATTTTTTGAGTGGCCCAAAAGTTTTTCCGGAAGAGTAGACCATTGTGAGCAATCGTGCCAAGTTTTATGCTTGCTTACCAAAATGCACGATTCTTCATCAATTTTGACTTAAGCTGCTCAGCTATCGGCCTTAAAAAATGATTGACTTATTTAAGATAGTTTGGAACGAGTTTTGCTTTTCGATGTTTAAAGTAAATGAAGACGCTTCACTTACCTGTAACCCACTGCCAATAAGTTTCATGGTTCTTATCATGGGCGCCGATCCAGAGTCCATTTCGTCTCCACTTGAGTTGATGTAACGATCGTACAATAAAGTTTTGGACTTTAGGTCCGCGGATCTCTACTAGAGTGCCTCCCCTTCCACGACAAATATTCAACGCGTCCGACCAGTATTTCTCTACTGGAATAAATTGGTAGCATTTCTCTTCGTGTGTCTTCAGGTATTCGTTACGATGAAGACGAGGGGGACATCGGTGGCGTGGGTCTAAAGCTGAAAAAAGTGAAAATAGAAAAGATACGTGAACGGAAAAGTAATACTTCAAATAATGAGCAGTTCTCGCTAAAAAAATCCTTTTCTGGAATTGAACAAACACTTTCTTGTACATCGTTTTTTAACAGTATTCCCTCCATACACATTGTATAGCTTTATTCAAATTTTTGTTACGTTTTTTTTTTTTTGTAATAAAACAAATGCGTCAAGTGCCGGTAGTTTTCGTCTTGATTTTTTATTTCAAGGTCTGAAATAGAAGCAAAAATGTAAATACACTTCGACTTGGGGGCATTGGCGTCAACATACTCGCTACACGAAATACACGATTTGAAGAATAGGAATATAAAACGATCTTTAGTTAACAAGAATGAAGATGACGTTAAAAAAAGGGGGGGGCTTTTTACAATCCAATATATATATTCCAGGTAGAAAGATATCTAAAAATGAAGAATAATTGAATTTCAACAAGAGTCGTTTAGTGCTCAATCAAAGAGAGCAAATTATAGTTTTTATTTATGTAAATACAGTCATATCTTGCTACGATGTGCAGACCGTTTAAATTGAATTTAAAAATTAAAAAGGTAAAAAGTTTTTCTTGCCTAATGAGATCAATTATAATCGAAACGGTCTGCACATCCTAGCAAGATATGACTGTATTTGCATAAGAAAAAATAAAACTATATATATATATATATATATATATATATATATATATATATATATATATATATATATATATATATATATATATGAGTGTGTGTGTGCGTATGTGTGTGTATGTGTGTGTGTATGTATGTGTGTGTGAACTGTACTTGCTCATGACAAATTGTATGAGTGATTATGAGAAGATTGTCCTAAAAAGCAAAAGGACTCCCTCTATCTGGTTTATTTTTTACAACGAAGTTCCCCTATCCTCAATGTATTGCGTTTTTGTGTTGTGCAAAGATAAACGCAGGGGAAAGTTTATGGTGACGTTGGAAAAGAGAGCGACTCTTTTTTCAAATACTCATAGAAACATTAGAAAGTTGTTGAGATTGAAGAGGCGAAAGAAATACATAGATAGTCAAGAGAGAGAAAGAGAGAGCGAGAGTGATATATATATATATATATATATATATATATATATAATTTAAAGGAGATTAGAACAATAGTCTAAAGAGCTGAGTGTATTTTAATGTAACAGTGAAATTACTAGTTAATTAAAATACAGGAAATAGAAAGTGCTCGTTTTAAATTATAAATCACATTACTTAATATATATATATATATATATACAGGCGGCAAAAAGAAAGTCCGCGCTTGTAATTTTTTTCCAAACTGCAAATTTAAGCTATATTTAATGCAACTGTTTAAACAAATTACACTTCATTTGATTGGCCTCTTATTCTTCTATAATCTTGCCTGTTTATATTTTACTTTTAATTGAAATATTCTAGTGTCCACGTCAATTTAAAAATATAACTTCAAATTGAAGAGGCAAAAAGAAAGTCCGCACAATGGAAAATTGTTATTTCAATGCAACACAAATACAACAGGGACACAATGAATTAGTTAATATTTAGTAGCATAGTCCTTCTGCAATTTGACAGCCTGCAATCTTTTTGGGAATTCCTTGAATTAGACTGCAGCAATACACCGGGGAAAGAGCGTCCCACTTCTCTTTAATTTTTGTCCAAAGTTCTTCCAAATTTGAAATTTTATCATTGCATAGCTGTTGCTTGATGTAATGTCATACGTTTTCGATAGAATTGAGGTCTAGAGATTGTGCAGGCAAATCCAAACACGGAATATCTGCTCTTCCAGGAACCTCTTGACATTGCCAGCTGTGTGAATGGGAGCATTATTCTGTATGAAGATGGGATTATCATCCAAATTCTGACCAAAGTATGGTAGAAAATGCTCAGTCAACATATTAATGTACTTGGTCGAATTAATTCGACCTTGCAAGCGAACTATGGGCCCTGGAGCATTGGTACTAATAATCTGAACCTCCACCACCTTGTAGCATTGAAACCGAGCACCTAGGATTAAATTCTTTGTCTTTCCTCCAACGGACGTACTGCCTACCATCACTGCCTAGTTTATTGAACTTTCTTTCGTCGCTAAAAAACACCTTTGACCAATATGAAGAGTCATGATCTTTATTGTATCTGACGAAGTCCAGACGGCGCTTTTTGTTCTTTATAGAAATCATTTGCTTGCGTTTTACAACATATCCTCGTAAATTACATTTCTTTAATCTGTTCTTGACAGTAGAAAGAGAGCAGATTTTAACAAGATTACACTGTTGTTGGATTTGGGGATCCGTTTTAAATCTGTTTCTTAGGATGCGGATCTTGATAACATTGTCTTCCCTGTTAGAAGTAACTCTAGTACGACCAGATTTAGGAGCATCACGAACACTGCTAATGTTTTGCTGCTTTTGCACAGCCTTTCGTACCATTTTCTCATCACATTTCAATCTGCGGCCGATTTCCCGATTGGATAAACCAGAAAGGCGGAGATTAAAGAGCTTCTAACGATTACTAAGAGAAAGTCGTGGCATATGGACTAAATGTTACGTTGTATAACCTGGAACAACACCAAATACGATTAGAGATGCTTTGTTGCCTGTTGATGCATATTTAAAACTGATTATGGGGCGATAATTTAAGCTGGTTTTAAGCGAATTTGTTGCTACGGACTTTCTTTTTGCCTCCTCAATTTGAAGTTATTTTTTTAAATTGACGTGAACACTAGAATATTTCAATCAAATGCCAATTAAAAACAGGTAAACATAGAGGAATAAAAGGCAAATCAAATTAGGTATAGGTTGTTTAAACAGTTTTGTTAAATTTAGCTTAACTTTGCAGTTTTTGAAAAAATTACAAGCGCAGACTTTCTTTTTGCCGGCACTGTATATATAAAAGATTCGTATTTAAAAAAGTCGACCTCGGCAGAAGCGTATTTAAAGTCTCTCCACTTCTTCATTCTACGCACAATTTATCTTTCTTTTAATAATATTTTGAACTCTTTTTTTCTTGTACTCATTTGTGAATTATTTCATGGAATTCTGCCTTTTGGATGGCATCAAAATATCTTCCAGTAACGCGATTTCTTTGGATTTTACTTCTGGATACCGAACTTTAACCAGAGAGGGGGAGAGTGAGAGAGAGAGAGGGAGAGAGCGCCAGGGGTAGGAAAGTGAAGTGTGAGTGACTTGTTCAGCTAATTGTCAATTACGGTTTATTAGAATTATTAAAACATATTTGTCTCATATAACCCAATCCCAGAATTGATATATATTTATCGTGCATGTTATATTGTTAAAATATATAGGGTAAAGACTTAAGGGGAAAACGTTGGTGAAAGCATAAATGCAACCCAGAATTAAGAGATTAATGAATTGCGTGTGATTAATTCGTTCCTATGAAAGATTGCCTCTCTTCTAATATTTGTGTAAGGCACGTTTACATGTTACAGCTGTAATGCATTCTACATAAGAGAAAAGGACTATTTTTTATGAGAGCCAGTGCACTTAGACTGATATCATGTGAATAAAAATGCGAACGCCACTATGTGTCTTAATTACTATAAATATATAGTCATGCTTTACTACTAAGCTCTACCCATCTATTGAGCACTGTTGAAATAAATATTATATGTGTATACATTATATATATATATATATATATATATATATATATGGAAATTTAAACCTATAAGAAACTTAAACCTATAAGAAACATGCTTTTTCTCATTTTAGAACTTTTTCCATTGCGCCAATTTGAGCCACAGCAACGCGTGGCAGGGTACAGCTAGTATATATATATATATATATATATATATATATATATATATATATATATATATATATATATATATATGTAACACTAAAGAGAGGCCGCATCAGACCTGTAGGGTTGATGTGACGTTTCTTTTGGTTAAAAGTAATTTTTTTGTTCCCGGATGATGATCGGGTGTTGAAGGAATAAAAATTATTATTAATTTTTTTTTGTCAATAAATTCTGAGCCAAGTCTGTTGTTGAGATGGCGGCGGCAAAAGTGCCTTTGTAGCGAGAGGTTAAATCACAAAATCTTCAAAAGCGAAAAAGAATGCATAAAATATTTTAGCCAAAATACACAGGTGTTTGATCTGAAATGGCCGAAATCATAGTTTTGCAGGAGCCGGAGGGTTGGGGATTTCACACCCGCAATTGGCAAAACTATGAGCCAAGGTTGATCTGTGAGTTTGACAAGTTGAAAAAAGTCGGGTTGTTTTTGATCTGAGAGAAACACACACAGTGACTCGGCATTATGTTTTAGAACAAAGAATAGGAAAAAAATGAATTGTCCGAAATTTCAAAACAATAATATGACGTATCGAGAATTGTCATTTGGTGAATCAGGTCGAACGAAAATTGAAGTTATGAAATATTTTTGCTCGGATGGGAAAATGTGTTGTCCGATAAGTTCAAAGCGACAAATGCATTCTTGGTCTTTTGACGTAAACAAAATGTCTGATATAATGGAATGGCCGACAACCAGAACTTAATTCAAAGATAAACTAAAATTCCTTTGAATTATCAAAGCGAAAAATGAGATCAATAGATAATTTTAAAACAAATAAAATCGCGTGATTTACTTTAAGTCAAAGGAAAAATAATTTTCCTGGATATGGGGAAATTCCATTAGTAAGCCAGGGAGGAGTTAATTAATACAACGTGTAAGTTGGGCGTTAATTAAAGGAGGAGTCAATTCAATTTTGGAAATGGACCAATGAAAAAGGGCCCTGTCGAAGTATAATCAACCAATGAGAAAAGGCCTCGTTGAATTATAATCAAGCAATTTAATTGGTCGATGACGCACATGGGTGTCATCATCATTCCATAATTGTATTATAAAAGAAATGAAAAATCAGAGATTAAGTCAGAGAGAGTCCAGAATCAGAGTCAAAGAGAGCTAAGTCAAGTTGCTCTGTCTCGGCAGAATCACCTCTCCTCTCTCTTTCCCCTTGCTTGTTGCCTGATAACTCAACGCTTATAACGTGTCGATCACTTAACGAGAATTACGCAAAGTCCGCGATACCGACCAGGTATTTCAACAACAGAAGCTCAGTTGTAGAACTAACTGCTTGCTTGAATTAATTGTCAACTATATGTATATGCTGTAAATACTTCTTTTATGAATTTCTGAAATATATATTAACCAACCTCCGGAGTTTTGTTGCTGATGTGCGTTGATCCCTATATGTGGATATTTCTTTATTTGCCATTTGTGACACCGTATCCGTCAACGAACACCCAGAATAACTAGACGATCCACGGAGAACAGGCCTTGAGGACCGAGCATCCGAGAAGAATCCCCAACGCCTTAACGAAGAACTCACTGGGTGACGCGACGTACTAACGGTTGGCAGACCTGGTTGCCCAGTCAACATATTATAACTGTACCGACCAGGGTGCAGATTATAACTGGGCCGCGATCAGAGGTTCAAGGTCGTGTAAGGTCACGTTGCAAGGTCATATATATATATATATATATATATATATATATATATATATATATATATATATATATATATAAAATAAAAATTACAATAAGTTTACCAAGGTAATCAAAATGGTAAACTTAAAATATATTATAAATATTAAAGAGTTAATATTTACAAGTAAAGTAATCTCAATATTTACAAGTAAAGTAATCTCAATAAAACCGAAAATGAAATAGAGCTTATAATATGAACAAATGATTAATAAAACATATTAAAAGACATCTTGAAAAAGAGTTAAAGACATATTTAATTTTAAAAAGGAAGCACAAGATAAGTGAATAGTCCGTAATCCGCGGAGTTTCGAAGAAATACTCTCCTTCTCATCAGAGGGCAGGAATTAGCAAAATGCGGGATCGGATTTTGCATATAAAAGTATTTAATGAAACTACAAGTAAGTCACAGATCTTACTTGGTTAAAAAAAAAGGGTGAGGTAAGGGGAATAGGCGGTAAAAGAAAAATTATAAAAAGATTTCACATGAATGGATAGTCCGGTGAAGGGTAAAAAATCCAAGAATCCATTCTTCTTCTTCTTCTTCTTTTTTCTTTCTTGGAGTTCCTTTTTAAAATTAAATATGTTTTCAACTCTTTTTCAAGATGTTTTTTTAACATGTTTTTTTCATCAATTGTTCACATATATATATATATATATATATATATATATATATATATATATATATATATATATATATATATAAACTGATTATTGAAAATTTATTCAAATTTTCGAAAACACATTATAAACCTGCAATGAAGGTATACAAATGACAAGGAGTACAAATAAACTTGAAACACCCTATTCCGCGGAGTTTCGAAAAATGCAATTCTTCTCATCAGAGATTGCAAAATATGCAATAAATTTTGAAGGTTAATGCAGTGAAGGAAACGACAATAATGAACTTAATCATACTTGCATCAAAGTTATCAACCAATTAATGACAGTTCATAGGGATTGAAAATAATAAAGAAAGCAGGAAACGGTAAAAAAGGAGAAAATGGATATGGTAAAAATACAGAACAGGATAAATACAAATGAGTCCTTTGATAATCCTTTAGTAAGCCATTGATAATCCATAAGGAACGGGAAAACAGAATTATAGATGTTCAGGATAAATTAAAGCTTCCAGAAAAAAATTAGATCATGGAAGTGAAGTTGCAGTTTTTTTTTATAAAGTGCTTTTTTAAGTAACGAATAAGGCAAATGGCAGTATTGAAGTTAAGATTCAAACGATAACAATAAAAAAAATGAAATTGAACAAGAGGCTGATAAGAAATAGAGAGAAAAAATTGAGAAGAAGAGAGAAGGGGAAGAAAGAATAGTAAGAAGCCGAAAAAGGGGGGGGAGTAAGACATAGTTGAGAGAAAAAGAGAGTAAGAAAGAGGAATGGAGCTGATAGAGAATCATCGTTCTCAGTCTATTTTTGGAACAGATAAATATAGGTCAGTTGAGGACAATTTTACCCAGACAGGAAGATAATTGTATGGAAATTAGTGTTGGGACGATTAATCGGAATCGGGAATCGGAAGATTTGGGGGTATACTAATCGGTATCGGAATCGGAAAAATTGATGCCTATTTTCTGATGTCAAACGACGATTCTTTTGTCTTTTTTATTTGATTTAGTTTAAACCAAAATCATCCATTGCTGGTTATAATGATAAAATAATAAATATTTATTTATTATTCAATTTAGCAGTAAAGCTAAAATAATCCTCCACAAATGTATTTTAGCGTTTAGGAAAATATCTGCATATTTAACATTTGTTTTTACGAAAATCGAGGAAAGTAATCTTACAGTTTAGAGATTTATTAAAAATCGGAATCGGAAATTTAGCACGGAATCGGTAATTATATCGGAATCGGGAAAATATTGGAATCGTCCCATCACTAATAGAAATAATAATTCAGATTTATTTATTTTAAATTTGGAAAGAAGTTAAAATGGGTAGGAGGTTTACAGATCATAATGGTTTAATAATTTATATGTATAATTATAATTGTCTGTATACACATGTATACATACACACATGTATAAATGCATATACACACATATATATAAATAAAATACTAGTTATCCACAGACAGGCTGGTTCGCTGTGTCACAACTCTTCAGTACGGCTAGTGTTTTGTGTAAATAATATTTGGGGTGTAATTTGAATATGTAATGCCACTAAGTATGTGTGAAAATATTTTCAAAACTAACTATTATATTGGCTTGTGTGTGTGTGTGTGTGGGTGTGCGTGCGTGTGCGAACTGGCGTATGTAAGAGAGAAAGATTATGTGTGTGTATGCGTATTTTAGTGTGAGTTTACGCAATTGAAAGATGGCGGTCTATCTGTGCTTTTGTGCATATATTTTTTTTACCTAAAAAACATCCGCATCCTGTACACGATAAACAGCGGAGGGGGCGCATGTTACGATTATCGTTAACCGCTACCCCCCCCCCCCCCCAAACACCAACTATCGCCTCTCATTAAGAGCAGGAAAGTAAAATGCACCCAGTAATCACTAATCCACACATTTTACACAGGGTTACAAAATCTTTTTCTCTTCACAATCAGTCTTTCTCCTCACATCGGGGTGTAATTGACAACGCAAACGGCCTTTTCAGGACGTCCTCGACTACGATCGATTCATTGATTTTATTTTTAAGATATATATATAAAAAAATGACCTTTCATTTTCGAGATGCGTTTCGAGTGTCACACAAATACGCACGCACACACACACACACACACACACACACACACACACACACACACACACACACACACATCAATGAATAATGAAAATATACACACGTGGAAATCGGCATATTGCACACACACGCAGCTGCCGTAAGGTTGTTCTTCAACGAAATAAGCAAGTGTATCAATTGTGCATCTCTCCCATTTTCGCACAGAGGGTTAGAATATTCAATAGAATATTCAATAGAATATTCTATTGAATATTGGGTGGAAAGAGAACAAATAACGACACATTGAGTCAAGCGAACTTTTTTGTGCGCGAAAAAGTTTCTTTAATTTCTTGATGATAAGACATCACTTCACGCTGTTGACGCAATTGCTAACATTCAGCTTTTGTTATTGATGGTAACTTTACAATGATTTATTTATATCGTCACTTCTTTCTCTAGTTTACTCCACTTACCCTTGATTTTAATCTTATAACGAGGAGTGTTTCCATTTTAAAGTCTTTGATATGACTTAATCAAAAATTAAACTCCAGTTTGCCAGCACATTAGTTTGCGATGTAATTAATGGCAAATCTTAAAGCCAACCGCGTGCAAGATAGGCACGTGAACGGCGTCTTACCACTCTAGCTATGATTGCAGCTATTCCAGAGTTCTCTGCAAGATTATAGATTCATCACTAAGCGTATTCAGGTATTTATTAGCATAAACAAAATGTTTTCCTCTGTATACCTATCAGTTTGCGTTTGGTATAAGTTATTTGTTATTTCTTTTTTGTTTATGATTTTTTACTGTTAAATATTTTGTACTTTTGCTGTAAAATAAATAAGTAAGCATTGTAAGATGTTTCTTACTGATTGACAATATAAAAATAAAATTATTATAAAGCAATTATCTGCTTATGCGTGATTTCACTGAAAAGTCAGAAACTACACAAGTGTACCTATAAATCTGCGACATACTTTTTCAGCATTGGACAGAATATACACACATGCTTCTTATGATATGCATTCTTGTGGGATTAACCGAAAAAACTAAAAACTTAGTACGGGAAGGACGACATCATAATGATTTTTTTCGTCGACCATTGGCGTGAAACTAAAACACACATATTCGACCTTCAAGTTCGAATGAAAATATAATATGCCTCCTTCATCGGTAACGTATAGTTCTCACATACAAAAAATGGATTTGTGTCTAAGTTTACTATTGTGTAGAGGCACGTAAATAGAAACCTTAGTGTGAAATGATGGTGGCGGGAGGGGGGGTGTAAATGAAAAAATGAAAAGCGTAGAGGGACGTGATTAACGAATGTTGTTAACGAATGCTGTTAGATTTTTAACGCTTCTATTCTGTCGTTCGTAGGTAAGGCTAGATAAGCCCATCAATACTTGATATAAGCGTAAATAATAAGAAAGCAAAATGTGATGACAAAGTTATATTTGCATACACATGTTTGCATACACATGTTTGCATACACATGCTTGCATACACATGTTTGCATACACATGTTTGCATACACATGTTTGCATACACATGTCTCAACGTTTGCTTGGTACAGGTCGGATATGACACCTGGGGGGAAGAGGGTTCATTTAAAGTTTTGATGTGGAAGAAATGTAGGGTGAGTATTGAATTTTCATTTGGGAAAGTGCTCATTAGTGCTGGAATGGCTCTTCTTATCGTCTTCTAATAAACGCCACATGTTGGGATTTTATAGTTCTCCAGACATTGTAAACCCGAGGTTTTTTACGAAAATTTGACCTAAAAAGACGACCTTTCCTTAGTGTTGAGCTTTGAAAAGAATCCAGCAAATGAAATGTCGTCGTAAACTCAACGTATTTCCTTCTTAAATAGTAATCCATCTGTAAACTTTGTTCACACCCTTTATTCCGACGCCGCATAGATTCTCACACACAGACACACACAGACAAACGCGCGCACACACACACACACACAAACACACACACAAACATATACACACACAAACATATACACACACAAACACATACACACAAACACACACACAAACACATACACACACAAACACACACAAACACACACACACACACACACACACACACACACACACACACACACACACACACACACATATATATATATAACAAGTTTACATGGTGCACGCGTTAATAAGAGAATCTGGCAAATCAGTTTTATGATTTTCCGACATATTCAAATTCATATTCAAAGTTAATTTAAACAACTAAATAATAAAACACGCCTATTCAATACACACACACACACACACACACACACACACACACACACACACACACACACACACACACACACACTCATATGTTTTCCAGTCGCGCACACACACACACGCACACACATATGTATGTGCGTATGTTGTTACATGATAAGGGCTGTCCCCTTTTCATGTAAGTATAAAAATAGAGAATTTAGTTAAAATGAAAATGAAATAGCAACAGACGGAATTCGAACCTCGTAATTTAAGTTTAGAAATAGATTACGTGTGAGAATTTAAAAATGTAAAACAAACATTTGTTTAGAATATAGATAAATATTTCAAGTAAAGAATGTGAACAGTCAAGTTTGTTATGAAATTTTAAATTGAAAGAATGCAGCTTATAAGATAATGTTTTTAACATATTGGAAAAATAGGTTACTGAGAAATAGGAAAAGTTTTGGAACCTACCCGTGTGCCCGATAATGACGGCCAGTATGCGAGCCTACTAGACCTTTTTCTCACAACTTGCCCTGAACTATGTTCAGTTTCTGTTCTGTCGCCTCTTGGATCTTCCGACCACTCTGTTGTATCAATTAAGATAAAAATGAAATGTAATAAGTCCCCAGACGTACCTCTTCATCGTACAGTATATCGATACACTAAGGCTGACTGGGATAGCTTCCGTACATTTATATCTGATCTACCTCTGCATTCCATGTTTAAAAAGGATGTGTCCTCTATAGTATTAGACATAACTGAATGGTTAATTGTAGGTATTGACCATTTCATACCCTCTAAAAAGTTTCAGCAAAAACCTAACAGCCAGCCATGGTTCTCTCCAGAATGTGCTGCTGCCATTGCGCACAGAAATCACTTTTTCCACTGCTTCAAACGTAATAGATGTATGGAAACTAAAGCCGTTTTCAGGACTGCCATCAACCATTGTAAGAAAGTAATAAGGAACGCAAGAGTGTTGTATGCTCAATCTGTTAAGTCCAAAGTAGCTGAGCAGCGGCTTGGTTCCCACCAGTTTTGGCAAATAGCAAACAGAATCCTTAACAGAAGCGTGTGCTCCATCCCAACTATTATCAATGGACCTGAGGTAATCTCGTCAGCATCAGACAAAGCCAAACTCTTTGTCAAAAACTTTGCAGCTAATTCTACCCTTTGCGACCAAGACCGCCAACCCCCAATATTTCCTCCTGTATCAGAAAACACGCTATGTGATATACGTATATCTGTACGTGATGTTGCGAAGCTAATCAAAAACCTTGATTCCAGTAAAGCAACTGGCCCTGATGGTATTCCAATTATAGTACTCAAAAAACTTCAACCTGAATTAGCGCCCATACTTACAAAACTGTTTAAACGTTGTCTTAATGAGAATAGTTTCCCATCTCCCTGGAAAATCTCATCAGTATGCCCTGTATTTAAGAATTCAGGTGATCGCTCATCCCCCTCTCAGTACAGGCCAATAAGTCTCCTGTGCGTCATGAGTAAGTTGCTAGAATCTGTGTTAAATACAGAAGTAATCAAACATCTCAACAAAAATAACCTTCTTAGTGACACTCAATATGGTTTCCGTTCTGCTAGATCTACAGCAGATGTCCTTACAGTTATATCGCATAGGATTAGCAAATCTCTCGACGGTGGCAATCTTTCTAGGGCAATTGCTCTTGACATATCTAAAGCCTTTGATAGGGTATGGCATAAAGGTTTACTTCATAAGATCGCTAGCTATGGTATAGCTGGAAAAGTCTTCTCAATTATTAAATCATTTCTTTCTGATAGGTTCATAAGAGTAGTAGTTGAGGGGCAAAAATCAGAAGCTCACAGTATTAATGCCGGTGTCCCTCAGGGATCCATCCTGGGCCCAACTCTTTTCCTGATCTACATTAATGATCTTCCAAATCATATCCTTACATCATTTGTAGACATTTATGCTGACGATACTACCATTTATGGTACCACATCTAAGACAGTAAACGACCAAGTTCTCTCCAATTCTCTCTCCTCTGATCTTGAGCACGTAGTACAATGGGGAAAGGAGTGGCTGGTTACTTTTAATGCATCTAAAACCAAGCTTCTCTCTTTACATCATCAACATTCTAATTCACATTTGTCTTCAATTGAAATGAATGGCTCTCGTCTTCAGGAGGCCTCAAGTTTTGACAAGCTTCTGGGCTTGACCATTACTCCTGATCTTAAATGGAACACGTATATCAAATCTGTTGCCAAGGCCGCTGGAAAAATGGTGGGATCTTTCTATCGATCCAGTAGATATCTCACTGCTGATGCTATTCTCTACCTATATAAGAGCCAGGTACATCCAAGGATGGAATACTGTTGCCACATCTGGGCAGGAGCTGCTAGAAAGGACTTGTCTTGCCTTGATAGAGTTCAAAATAGACTTCGTAGCCTCGTAGGAGATGTCCTTTTCTCCTCCTTGCAACCTCTATCTCACAGAAGAGATGTTGCGAGTTTGTCTCTGATGTATCGTTATTTTCATGAAAAGTGTTCAACTGAGCTTCAATCTATGGTCCCCCCTCGCCAAACTTTCACAAGAAACACTCGTCTAGCTGTAAACACTATCAATAATTTCCCCCACTCTTTATCTGTGCCTAAACCTAAACGTAGATTCCATGAACAAAGCTTCTTTCTTAGAACTGCACGCCTGTGGAATTGTCTTCCGTTTTCCTGCTTTCCGGCTGACTATAATATGGTTGTGTTCAAGTCTAAAGTAAATAAGTTCTTGATGAGCCGTTCCATATAATTTATTAAATTTACCAAATTTTCATTACTAATGATTACTATATTGACCAATTTCTACTGTACACTCTTTAACCCTTATCCTTGAGTGGCCTCTGGGCCTTGATAATGTGGTGATGCCTTTGTAAAAAAAAAAAAAAAAAAAAAAAAAAAAAAGAAGGCACATGTTTTAACATGTGTATGACGTCACGGAAAATAGAAAGTTCTAGGGATAGAGAAACACTTTAGTTAGAAGAAAGCAGTCAGTGAAGAAACTCGGAGAGAGTCAGCCGTCTAGGAAGCGAGACGTCACTTCAAGAAAAAAATGTGAAACTTTGAATTCTTGGTGATGGAAACACGGCCGTGTGACGAAATAAACCATCATGTGCTTTTTGTAAAGCTCGTCTTGTCTTCTGATTCTTACAAAGGTAAAGTAAAATTGTATTATATATTTGTGTTATAAAATGTCTGAACAGTGAACACTATCCCCTTCACTCAAAGAGCTTCTTCCCCTCCTTCTTCCATCAGCAAGATCTAAGAAAGAACATTTAATATATAGGAATCGTTATAAACGAACAATCTCTCTAAGCCTTACAACAACATCTCTCTCTCTATGAGTCTTTCAACATCCCTCTTAATTAAAAACTCTCTAAAGTACAGCATCACATATAATAAGACTCTTCTAAGACTGCGCGTATAATAAGATGAATGAAACTCCTATATGTAACAGTGTGTGTGTATGTGTGTGTGTGTGCTCATGCGTGTGTGTAAGAATGGAAAACATGAGTCCTACTAACACAAAACGATCAAATCTGTTTCACATGAAGATCCCAATATTTCGTTATTATGCACAATGTTTTTTTTTGTGAAATCGTAACAAATTTGAAACACGATGCATCTTCAAGAATAATGTTAAAATAAATACCATGTTTCATTCGTCTTCTTTTCTTTTTTTATCGAAATAGGTCCCGACATGGAGTCATACCATTTGATGTAAGGATCTTACAAGCACGAAAAACTATTATTACAACGATAAAGTTTCAGCGTTTTCAGCGATTTCATAAGCCACATTCAATGTTGTATTTTTTTCATCATCATCATCATCATCATCATCATCATCATCATCATCATCATCATCATCATCATCATCAACAACAACATCATCAACAACAACATCATCAACAACAACATCATCATCATCATCATCATCATCATCATCAACAACATCATCATCAACAACAACACACACAAACTAGGCGTGAAAAGTCAAGGAAGATGGGCAGACCGAGGAAAAAAAAATACTAATCAGACCTCCAGTGGATGTGCAGAGAGTATTGGGACCTTACGAAGATTTATTGCCACCCAAATTCTAGTAAAGATCGATGGTCATTGCCAGCTAAAAGTCAATGTCAAACAGCAGTGGTGATAATGCAAAGGGATGTAGAAAATATGGAAATCTTCAGGGGAAACAAGTTATTGTGAGTAATCTCTAATGATATCCTGTGTGAAACCACCAAGTAAGTAAGTAAATAATAATAATAATAATAATAATAATAATAATAATAATAATAATAATAACAACAACAACAACAACAACAACAACAAATAATAATATGAAAGTGCCTCAAATAACTACTGCACAACTTGGGACCTAATTGTCATGACAGGCTCAGTGGCCAGCATAGGGCATCTGGTCATCATCCTGTAATTGTTGGCTCTTAATTTCAGAAACAAGAATCTCACTGGCAACAAACTCTAATTTCAGATACTAACATAATAAGGAACAAGCACAGGAATGAAAAAATCATTAACTAAAAAACCTAGAGGAAGAAACGGACAACAAAACAGATAATCGAATGTTACTGCAGAAAAAAAAACAGATAATCGAATGTTACTGCAGAAAAAAAAACAGATAATCGAATGTTACTGCAGAAAAAAAAACAGATAATCGAATGTTACTGCAGAAAAAAAAACAGATAATCGAATGTTACTGCAGAAAAAAAAACAGATAATCGAATGTTACTGCAGAAAAAAAAACAGATAATCGAATGTTACTGCAGAAAAAAAAACAGATAATCGAATGTTACTGCAGAAAAAAAAAACAGATAATCGAATGTTACTGCAGAAAAAAAAACAGATAATCGAATGTTACTGCAGAAAAAAAAACAGATAATCGAATGTTACTGCAGAAAAAAAACAGATAATCGAATGTTACTGCAGAAAAAAAAACAGATAATCGAATGTTACTGCAGAAAAAAAAACAGATAATCGAATGTTACTGCAGAAAAAAAACAGATAATCGAATGTTACTGCAGAAAAAAAAACAGATAATCGAATGTTACTGCAGAAAAAAAAAACAGATAATCGAATGTTACTGCAGAAAAAAAACAGATAATCGAATGTTACTGCAGAAAAAAAACAGATAATCGAATGTTACTGCAGAAAAAAAAACAGATAATCGAATGTTACTGCAGAAAAAAAAACAGATAATCGAATGTTACTGCAGAAAAAAAAACAGATAATCGAATGTTACTGCAGAAAAAAAAACAGATAATCGAATGTTACTGCAGAAAAAAAACAGATAATCGAATGTTACTGCAGAAAAAAAAACAGATAATCGAATGTTACTGCAGAAAAAAAAAACAGATAATCGAATGTTACTGCAGAAAAAAAAACAGATAATCGAATGTTACTGCAGAAAAAAAAAACAGATAATCGAATGTTACTGCAGAAAAAAAACAGATAATCGAATGTTACTGCAGAAAAAAAAACAGATAATCGAATGTTACTGCAGAAAAAAAACAGATAATCGAATGTTACTGCAGAAAAAAAAACAGATAATCGAATGTTACTGCAGAAAAAAAAACAGATAATCGAATGTTACTGCAGAAAAAAAAAACAGATAATCGAATGTTACTGCAGAAAAAAAACAGATAATCGAATGTTACTGCAGAAAAAAAACAGATAATCGAATGTTACTGCAGAAAAAAAACAGATAATCGAATGTTACTGCAGAAAAAAAAACAGATAATCGAATGTTACTGCAGAAAAAAAAACAGATAATCGAATGTTACTGCAGAAAAAAAAAACAGATAATCGAATGTTACTGCAGAAAAAAAACCAGATAATCGAATGTTACTGCAGAAAAAAAAAACAGATACTCGAATGTTACTGCAGAAGCAATCCCAAAAGAACGAGACTATCATAAATTATAAAGCATATTCTAATGAAAATCATTCAATAAAAGAAAGAATTATAAATCATGTTCTAATGACAATAATTCAATGGAATAAAGAATTATAAAGCATATTCTAATGACAATTATACAACGGAAGAAAGAATTATAAAGCATATTCTAATGACAATTATACAACGGAAGAAAGAATTATAAGGCATGTTCTAATGACAATCATACAACGGAAGAAAGAATTATAAGGCATATTCTAATGACAATCATTCAACGGAAGAAAGAATTATAAAGCATATTCTAATGACAATTATACAACGGAAGAAATAATTATAAAGCATATTCTAATGACAATTATACAACGGAAGAAAGAATTATAAAGCATATTCTAATGACAATTATACAACGGAAGAAAGAATT
This sequence comes from Euprymna scolopes, assembly GCF_053919585.1. Taxonomy (NCBI): domain Eukaryota; kingdom Metazoa; phylum Mollusca; class Cephalopoda; order Sepiida; family Sepiolidae; genus Euprymna; species Euprymna scolopes. The sequence continues at coordinate 25,109,717 of NC_136526.1, read as the reverse complement.
ATAAGGCATATTCTAATGACAATTATACAACGGAAGAAAGAATTATAAAGCATGTTCTAATGACAATTATACAACGGAAGAAAGAATTATAAGGCATGTTCTAATGATTATCATTAAACGGAAGAAAGAATTATAAAGCATGTTCTATTGACAATCATACAACGGAAGAAAGAATTATAATGCATATTCTAATGACAATTATACAACGGAAGAAAGAATTATAATGCATATTCTAATGACAATTATACAACGGAAGAAAGAATTATAAGGCATGTTCTAATGACAATTATACAACGGAAGAAAGAATTATAATGCATGTTCTAATGATTATCATTAAACGGAAGAAAGAATTATAATGCATGTTCTAATGATTATCATTAAACGGAAGAAAGAATTATAAAGCATGTTCTATTGACAATCATACAACGGAAGAAAGAATTATAAACATCTTCTAATGACTATCATTCAACGGGAGAAAAATCGAGGACCAAACGAAACTTCTTCTTAAGAAAGGTGACGTTCAAATTTTAATGGAAATACCATGAAAGATGGAACAGATCAAGGGACATACAACTTATGAACGAAAAGAAAACAACATTTCCACCAGTAAGGAAATAAAAAGAAGAGAATGTTAGCAAGCTCTTTCCATACATTTTAACAGATCAGTTAAATTATTTACGTCATAGACGTAAATAATTTAATTCATGCAGGTACGAATATGGTAAGTATCACATTTAAAGTGGGAAAAGGCCGGAATTAAAATTGACATAACCTAGACGGGTTTTTTAGGCTAGAAACCCAAACCAACAAACTAAATATAACTCGAAACGACAAATAAGAACAGAAAAAAAACGATGTTAAAATGTAAATGTGACTCGTAGAGAGAAGCTAAAAAGAAACATGAAGAACTAAAGCAAAAATAGCAGCCAAAAAAGGAAATATAGATACACACCGGAACACTACAAGCAAAACAGGAGGGTGTAAAATAATGAAACCTAATTTTATGATAATGTTTACGAGAGAATAAAATCAGAAAAACCGGATCCAACAGAAATAAATCTATACTGTCCAGACGCTACTCTAGGATAAGGATAAAAGTGTTTACAGTAGTCAATGGGACAATATCGTAGAAAACGTTAATAGTGGCCATTTGGTAAATTGGATTATTTAAGGGGGGCGGCTCATCCATATCATGTTTACGTTGGATTTGAAGACGACCATATTGTAATCAGCTGGAAAGTAAGCAAACGGAAAATATTTTACATTTTGGTTACCAGCAATGATGGATATCAACAAGTTGAAATGAAAAGATGTCCATTTTTTATTTTATACAAAGAATTGTTATATTGAACCGTTGACGTCCTATAATTGCCATGGAATATTCTAATGCGATTGCAGATGAACTATTTGATGACTATTTTGATGACTATTTTCATCTTGGATATAATTCTCACATCAATTGAATTGATACGATGTTTATGTGCTTAGATAGATAAACACTCATTGCACATTAAATAATATAAATAAACTTTTATTCCAACCTGATATCTAGAAAAGTAGCTGATTGAAGTAACGATTTCAATGTTGCATATGAAAAATATTTTTACAGCTTTTTCTTCGATTTTATATTCAATAGTTGCGTAAAATATCGTTTACTTATTCTTTATAAATACATTATCTATCTATCTATCTATCTATCTATCTATCTATCTATCTATCTATCTATCTATCTATCTGTCTGTCTGTCTGTCTGTCTGTATGTCTATATATTTTTCTATCATTTTTTCTCTTTTTCTATCTCTCATGTTCCGTGTATCAGCCTATCTCTCTCTTTCACGCTTACTTAACGAAACAATCGCGTGTGTCCTCTTTCTATCTCTGTCTATTTATCTTCTTTGTCCTTTCATTAATCTTTTTGTTTTCTCGTTTTTTTTTCTGTCCCTTTCTCTCTTTCTTTATTGCTGCATCCTCTCTAGAAAAAAGAAAGAGAGAGTGAGTGAGAGAGTATGCAGAAATAAGTGTTATGAAACAACACGTGCATCTACATCTGAGCAACGGCTTGCTTCCCACCAGTTTTGGCAAATAGCAAACAGAATCCTGAACAGAAGCGTGTGCTCTATCCCAACTATCATCAATGGACCTGAGGTAATCTCGTCAGCATCAGACAAAGCCAAACTCTTTGCCAAGAACTTTGCAGCTAATTCTACCCTTTGCAACCAAGGCCGCCAACCCCCAATATTTCCTTCTGCAACAGAAAACACGCTATGTGATATACAAATGTCTGTAGGTGATGTTGCCAAGCTAATCAAAAACCTTAATTCCAGTAAAGCAACCGGCCCTGACGATATTCCAATTATAGTACTAAAAAACTTCAACCAGAACCAGTGCCTATACTTTCATAACTGTTTAAACGTTGTCTTAAGGAGAATTGCTTCCCATCACCCTGGAAAATCTCGTCAGTATGCCCTGTATTTAAGAATTCGGGTGATCACTCATCCCCCTCACAGTACAGGCCAATAAGTCTCCTGTGCGTCATGAGTAAGTAGCTGGAATCTGTGTTAAATAGAGAAGTAATCAACCATCTCAGCAAAAATAACCTTCTTAGTGACACTCAATATGGTTTCCGTTCTGCTAGATCTACAGCAGATGTGCTTACAGTTATATCTCATAGGATTAGCAAATTTCTCGACGGAGGCAACCTTTCTAGGGCAATTGCTCTTGACATATCAAAGGCGTTTACTTCGCAAGATCTCCAGCTAGGGTTGTCTTTAAGTCCAACGTAAAAAAGTTTTTGACGAGCCGTTCCACCTAAGTTAACAAATTTACCGAATTTCCATTACTAATGATTACTATATTGTCCAATGGGCTACTGTACACTCTTAACCCTTATCCTCGAGTGGTCTCTGGTTTTTGATAAGTTGTTATGTCTTTGTAAAAAAAAAACAAAAACAAAAAACAACACACACACACACACACACACACACACACCTCCTTGCGCCTATAAACGCACTGACACTCCACATCCCCATAACTATTAATTTGATTTGGGATCGTTCGTCCTTTACCGGTCGCCAACCTCACTCGCACCCTTCTTGGGCACAGCACACCCAGAGAGCCCGCCTTGATACACGTTCACTGGCGAATGTCGTGTTTTCAGAACTTTAAATGCTCTAATTCATTTCCACTGCTTCTGGAATCATGACACAGACGAAAAATTTTAAGAAGCAACAAGAGGAGGGGTGGTGGAGAAAAAGGGGGGAGCTGTGTTTTGATTGGTTGGTCACATTTGGCAAATGTTTATTATTGTTGTTGTAAGAAAGCGAGTGGGAAGAGCAGAGACTGATGGAGTGAGTTTGAAATTTACGTGGAAATGAGTGGGGAGTATGAAAAGTGGCAGAGGAAAGGATGAAGCGTAAATGTTTTAAAGTGGTGAACACGAATGAGAGTTGGAAAGAAATAAAGGAAAGAAAAGATAAAATAAAGAATAGAAGAAATGACACGATTAAACGATGACAGAATGAAAGAATGAAATGAATAATGGCAGAATAAAACGATGAAAAAGGTGAAAATGTGAAAGAATAACATAATGAAAATGAAAAGATAAAAAACAAAAAAATGAAAGAATATAAGATCAAAAGAATGTAAGATTAAAAGAATATAAGATCAAAAGAATGTAAGATTAAAAGAATGTAAGATTAAAAGAATGTAAGATTAAAAGAAAGAGTGAAAACAAAACAAATTAAACAAGACATGAAAGGAGAACACGAATTTATTAGAAAATAAATTAAAAAACAAAAGCATCAAAATAAAGAAATGAAAGAAATAAAAGATGAATTTTTTAAAAAAATTTCTCTTGTATTTTTTTGTCAAATCTTTTATTTGCATATTTATGTTATCCCGTTTGTTATGTTTTGGATTTTGTCTTTCTTTCAAAAACATAAATAAATAAATAAATAAAATAAAATAAATGAAAAAGGAAAAAATAAAACAGCATAAGTGAAAAAATAAAGAGAAATTTAGATAAGAACAAAGTATCCTAAAATTGTTGCGTATATTCGAAGGGAGATTTTAGATTTAAAGCTTCTATCTTACAGCGCCACCTGTTAGCCATTAATGCCGATCTTTTTTCACACACACACACACACACACACACACACACACGCACACGCGCGCACGCACACACACACACACACACACACACACACACACACACACACACACACACACACACACACGTATGGACAGAAAAAGATACATGAAAATCCTAACAGATTAAGCGTCGAAGGCAAACGAAAAACCCGAAGGAGAAGCGGAATAAAATCTCAAAAAAGATGTCAAGTGAAATTTATGAACGCAAAAAGGAAAAGGAAAAAAAAGCAATGAAATAATGATTACGACCAGAAGAATTCTTAGAAGGACAAAAACTGGCTCAAATGTCTCGAAATTGCCGCCGACCGAGACAAGCATAGAAGTAAAAAACGGATGGAATTTGAACAAAAGAAAAAAAAAAGATCCCGAGTTTTGTTAACAAAAAGATGAAACAAAAACCAGGATAATATTTCACGCAATATAAACAACAATATGTTTACATAGGTGCCAGGAAAACTCGTCCCCGGAAAAATCGTACCCGGAAAACTCTCCTCTTTTTACTAGGTAGGAAAACTGATCCCTTATTGAATAAATATCGATTGAAAACACATTTTATTACCGTTCTTTAATAATATATTGTTTTTAAAAGAGATGCACCCCCATAATATTAAAAAAAAATATTTTTAACGCTTGCTAAAGCAAGCGTTAAAAATATTTTTTTTTAATATTATATAATATAAACTTAATCACGGAGTCAAGACACGAAAAACGAAACCAAATATTTATTAAAAAAAAATCATTTAGTTTTAACACTTTTTGTGTCATTATGAAACAAAAATAAAAGAAAGAAAACACGTATTATCAAAGAAAGCAATTATTTTATTTAGAAGAATTAATTCAGTTTAAATAATTCTTGTGTTATTACAAAACAACAAAAAAGAAAACACGGTCTTATGTAATTTTGATACCGCGCTGAAATAATAACGTTATTATTTCGAAAGTAATTCTTAACATAGGAAGGGGAAGGTATCGTTTAAAAATAATTTCGGGGGCACTTGTGCAGTATGCAGACGGCGGCTATTGTTAGGGGGAGATAACTCCAATTTCTTCTTGGTCAAATAACGCGGCAAATAAGTAACAAATAAGATTTTTTTCCGAACAGAAAAATATTTGAAAAGCAAAATATTTATTGTATAAAAATTTATCAATACATAATTGTAAAAACATTTATTGTATAAAAATGTATCAATTTATAATTGTAAAAACATTTATTGTATAAAAATGTATCAATTTATAATTGTAAAAACATTTATTTAAAAGTCTGCGTAAAGAAATATAATTTAATAAAACAATTTTGTGATAAAAATAACATTAGATTTTTATAAAGTAAAATAGCTTTTTTTTTTCGAAAAAATAAAAGTATGAATCAGATTCTCACAAAGAGAAAAAAATAAAAAAAATAATAAATACACGCGCGATTAAAAATATAGTCACGAAGAAAGTGAAAGAAAGTGAAAGAAAGTGAAAGAAAGTGAAAGAAACCGCTTTGAGGAAGCAATCATTAAATAAAAACACCATGTATGCACGGTCCACGTTCCCCGTGAATTACCGATGTGGACGAGAAGCAAGCCTCTTCCTATGGGGTCCCGATTTCGTATCTCGCTAGATTCAGCCACTCTGATTAGCAGTAGACGACGAAACACGTGCCAGTGTATATTCTAAAAGCAATATATATAGATTTATATATATATATAGTCATCCACATACAGTACTGTTTCGCTGTTTTACATCTCATCAGTGCGGCTAGACAGGCAACTGCCTCAAGCCAGGATCGAAACCCGACCACCCAAATGACAATCAAGGCTTCTCACCATTACGCTACACGGCTAATGCTGTGTGGGTAATGAATTAACGATGTTTTGATATATATATATATATATATATATATATATATATATATATATATATATATATATATATATATAAAATAATATAGTAATAGTCAATATTATTTTATCATTAGTATCAGGAAATGGGAAATTTTGCTTAAAACCGTATTGGTTTACCAATAAAGCAAAAATCTATAGAGCAACTCCCACACGTATATTTTCACAATGTGTGTATGATAACAATAATAAAATAATAAAAATAATAAAAAATAAAAAAATAATAAAATAATAAAAATAATAAAAAATAATAATAAAATAATAATAAAAATAATAAAATAATAAATAAAATAATAATAAAAAAAATAATAAAATAATAACACTTCTATCGTTAAATAATAAAATACTTAGATTTAAAAAAAATCTGCAATTGGATCGGAATCGAGAATTTAAAACGAAATCAGTAATTGTATCTAAATCGGAAAAAATAATCGAATATTCTCATATTTTGTTAAAAATCACAAACTCCTATGAATGTTCTTTTGACTATTTACACCTCGGTATTAACATATCTCTAATTTCTACTATAATAGCGACGGAAAAAATAATTCACCAAAAACAGAGAGAGAGAGAGAGAGAGAGAGAGAGAGAGAGAGAGAGAGAGAGAGAGAGAGAGAGGGGGGAGGAGAGAGATTTCTTTTTTTTCTCTTTTGACCGCTATCCTCTCCCCTATATCTCCTTATTTTCTTCCCAACTTTCTCTTCCTCAACGTATGATTGGATCACGAGCTGAAAATGAGAGGAAAGACAAATTCCAGAAGCGATTCTCTATTCTCATCTCATTGTCTTAATGGAAATGGAACACGAGTCGATTTGAAGAAGCAAACAACATGAGTTCATATCAGAACATGTAATTGAAGCAAAACTGTTGATGCATGAAAATAATCCAAGGAGAAAGAAGAAAAGAGACAACGATGTCTGAAATATCATTGGGTGTGATAAGGTGCGAGACATGAACTTGTCAGTTTCGACCATGAATCAACTTCTAGCTTCAAACATGATTATTTATTTATTTATTTGTTTTTTACACAGTGGTCACCACTTATCAAAGCCCGGAAGCCACTCAGGGATAAGGGTTATTGCAAGTACATTACGTTAGTGTGGAGATTTGATGAAGTGTTTACTTAAGGGGGCGGTTCATTAGGAATTTGTTAACGTTGGACTTGAACACATCCAAGTTGTAGTCAGGTGGGAAGCAGGCAGACGGAACAGAGTTCCACGGGCGTGCAGTTCTAAGAAAGAAGCTTTGTTCATGGAATCCACGTTTTGATTTAGGCACAGATAAAGAGTAGGGGAAATTTTTCACAGTGAATTCAGCTAGACGGGTGTTTTTCGTGAGAGATTGGAGTTCAGACGAGCACCTGCCATGGAAATAACGATAAAACAAGGATAGGCTCGCAACGTCTCTTCTGTGGGAGAGAGGTTGCAGGGTAGAGAAAAGGGCATCCCCCATTAAGCCACGAAGTCTATTTTGTACTCTGTCAAGGCAGGATAGGCTGTTTTTAGCAGCTCCTGCCCAGATATGGCAGCAGTATTAGTGTTTCAGTTGGCATAACGAACGGATTTGGAGGCTGCAATGGCATTAAAAATCCTTATTACGATTTTTCAACTGAAGATACCAACATCTCAAGCAGAAATTTAACGAATAAATGTTCTAGTACTAATAAATAAAGTAATTCTATTGGTCTAGGTAGCAAAGTTGACGCGAAAACTTGTCTGGTATTTTTAATAGAAACATAAATGAAATGTACAATAACAAAGGAAAATCGACGACAATATAAGTAGTAGTAGTAGTAGTAGTAGTAGTAGTAGTAGTAGTAAAAGTTTTTGTGTCATTGTTTCCCCGTTCTCTCTCTTCAAAGTTGTGATGCAACAAAAACTAGACAGATGCGGACGTATTTTGCAGAGGAAAATTCGTTCACATCTGTATCAGTTGGAAAAATGGATTCAAGACTCAAGAAGAGTTGAGTCAAACATATGTTCTATTTATATATTATTCCTTAATTGGAATTCATTTTTGAGATGAGCATTATATATTAATTTATTTTTATTTCGGACTATTATTCTCATCTTTATTAGTTGTTGTTTTTTTTTTTATCTTTTATTGGTTTTGTTTAAGCTCTATTTCCTTTTCGGTTTTATTGAGCTTTTACATCTGGCTGAGTTTATTTTACTTGTAAATATTAACTCTTTAATATTTATAATATATTTTAAGTTTACCATTTTGATTACTTTGGTAAACTTATTGTAATTATTATTCTTATATATATATATATATATATATATATATATATATATATGTATATATATATATATATGATATGTATATATATATTTATTATATATATATATATATATATGTATATATATATATATATATATATATATATATATATATTTCTCTTCTTTCTTTTCCCAGATTTTTTTTAGTTATAGTTATGTCTCGAAAGTAGAGTGAAAAGCACATTTTATTTTTCTTTTATTAATATTATTTTTACCTTGTACACATTTTTGTGAATTATTCCATGGATTTCTGCCTTTGGATTATTATGGACCATCTTCTTCCAATTACGGGATTTCCTTGGATTTTACTTGTACAAATGGAAATTTTTTTTAACTTTCTTGAAGTTTTACATTTGGATTTTACCGTCACTGGATTTTGTATCTTCCACCAGACTATCCATTAATGTGTAATCACCTTTTTCTTTACCATATTCCCTCTGCTTAACTTATTTTGTTTTCAAGTAAGATCTTTGACTTATTTGTTGTTTCATCAAATACTTCTGCATGCAAAATCCGATCCCGCATTTTGCTAATTCCTACCCTCTTATGAGAAGGAGAGTATTTCTTCAAAACTCCGCGGATTAAGGACTATCCATTTATCTAGTGTTTCCTTTTCAGATTAAATATGTTTTAACTCATTTCAACGTGTTTTTTTTTAACATATTTCATTAACTGTTTGCTCATATATATATATATATATATATATATATATATATATATATATATATATATATATATATATATATATATATATATATATACCAATCGGTACGGACCCGACTATAGAAGATCAGATAAATAAACGTGGATTTATAAGATCAAAGAATCCAACCTTGATCGCCCTTCGGGGCCCGTGGCGCAGTTGATAGAGACGTTGAATCTCTACAGTTCCAGATGAACATTGTCTGAAGATAGCGGTTTGAATCCCACCCAAAGCCTGCCAGAGGTTAATTGGCCAAAAAATGTGGTTAGACGACAACAACTACGGATGGCAGTGATGGCTGAGAATGCAGTTAGGAGATTCGAAATTCCTATCCGTCGCGGTTACCACCTGACGAAGGCCAGAGGAATAGTTGGCCGAAACGTTGTGAATAAACAAAACCAATAAAAGATAAAAAAAAACAACAACTAATAAAGATGAGAATAATAGTCCGAAATAAAAATAAATTAATATATGTTCTGTTATAAGATATGTTGTTATAAGGTCCTCGTAAAGTTAGAGTGTCTCACGTAAATGTCCACTGATGATTGAATAATGATTTGTTGGTTCATTCGCCAACACTCTTACCCTTATGCATAAATGGGTTAGAACAATTTGATACTCTTCACATTTATTCAATTGATATGCAAACTATGTTAACTATGTTAACATTTACTATGTTAACATTAACTATGCTAAAATTAACGTGTTAATGTGTTAAAAACAACACTAAACAATGAAAAATGCACGGGTCATCATAATTCCCAATGGATAACTTCGTATTTCCGAGAATCCATGGCTCCTCTGTTAGTTTTATTTTATGAGACATTTTTATTAGAAGCCAACTTCAATGACAAATGGTTTTGTTTAATCAAAAAATATTGGATTATGAGATTGTCTCGATCAGCTTTTCATTAAAAGTTTGGTCAAAATTAACTCAAGAGATTCTGAATCGTCAAAAGATGAAGAGAAATTTATTGGTCTAGATCCAACCGGCGGCGGCGGCGGTTGTTTAGAATGTTTGATTGTGCTTGTGATATTCATATTAAGCAAACTCAGCAGTTGATATCTAAAGTCAAGCAGCACCTGCTGATCAATATTGGCACAGATGCCAATTAGACTGATTAGTTAACCAGCTGGGATTTTCAAAGGCTTCGTTGGTTCAGTGACTTGGCTAAATGGTTAAACACCGTTAAAATCAAAATATGAGAAAAATGCCGTGCAGAAAAAAATAAAAGAAAAATAAAACTTTAATTAATTAGATTTGCAAATCAGCTGAAGTCTACCAGTAATCAGTCATCTTTTTAACATATCGTTTATATAAAAATGTTAATGTTAGTTTGCGTCTTACGGAAATCAATAGCTAGAATTTTTAAATAAATTTTAACGACGATCAAATTTTGCAACGAATCTAAAGATGACATTAGCATTTTTGTGGATATATTAGGGGATATTGAACGTTTAGTTAAATAATATAACTGAACGATATTAGCATATAAACAGAGACAACCTATTTATATGAAAAAACAGATGAAAATCATTTTTTTAAATAGATTTTGTCTGTTTCATCACACACACACACACGCGCATATATATATATATATATATATATATATATATATATATATATATATATATAGCTTGAATTAAAAAAACATATTAAACAAAGAATATCTCGGTGAAGAATATCATTTAAATAATTAATTGTACTTTTAATATTTAAAATAATTCACTTAAAAAATATACTTTCAATTCGACAAAACTATTTGCCGTTTTATAATTGCCTGTAAGCAATGCAACATCAATAAGTTGTTGTTTTTTACAAAAAAAAAAAAACAACAAAAAACAAAAAAACACAACCGATTTTTTCTTACTTGATCTCATATTAAAAAGTTATTTTTAACTTTTCTTTCAAATGACTATATTTGAAAATTACTTTTCCCTAACTTTCGGACCAGTAATATGTCTTGGCGCTTCGGCAACAATGGTTGAGCACCGTTATTCTCTTATATAAATGGGTTGTCTCTGTTAGTCCCGTTGTGTGTTGTCTATAATTTTATTAACAATGGAACAACAAACAAAACTATGATATCACAAAACGTTCATTTCAACCCTAACCCTAACACCTACCAATATCTTATATATTCTTAAAACCATTATTTGTTTGTGCAACTTGTTCGCCACATTTAAGGGCGGCACCAACCACTAGTCTCTCTTTCTCCCTATCTATCTTCCTTACTCTTTTTCGCTTTATTTCTTTTTCTCTCTTGGACAGAGTGCTAAAAAGAATCCTTAACCTAACCTTTCAACCAATAACCAATCTCTGTCATATCGCCGCCGTGTTGAATGCCTGTACTGGTGTCGCACTTCTATAAAATATGCTTCGACGTACTTTAAATGTAATGTGAACAAACATTTCGCTGTTCAACTCCACACTTAAGTCGCCTCCTATAAATATGGTAGATCCTTACTTTTCAGTTGCAATATACTTTGAGGTGAATACAATTTAAAAAAAAATGCATGAACATTGGAAACAATCTTCACGGATTATTTACGTGTCTTTTAAATATCTTAAAAATATATGACAAGCATTAAGGTTTAGAAATGTGTGGTAAATGACTCGTAGAAGATACTGTCACAAACTTGAGAAATATGACCGATGAACGATAAGGAAAATTGTTTTCGTAAAGTTTTGCTGATTTGACGTTCCTTACTCCCGAATTTAAGACGAAAAACAAAAAAACAGTCAAAAGAAGACAAGAAGAAAAATATATGAAAAAAATAAAAACGAAAAAACTTCTCTATGGAATTTTGATAGCAAGTGAATTATAGACATGGACATCTTATTTTACGGTTGATATTCTTTCAACATCCGGTTTATTTAATGACAGTCATCTGCCAATCAGCCCCTCCTGATGTTGCAAAGGGGGTAGCCAGGCAAATAAAAAATATATCAACTCTTTAATGTCAATTCTGTCGAGAAAAATCATTTTGTTATATGATTTTATCATAAAGTGTTTCCGCTCAACGGCATATAAAACAATATATATATATATATATATATATGTGTGTGTGTGTGTGTGTGTGTGTGTGTGTGTGTGTGTGTGTGTGTAATGGACGAATTATTGTGTATGAGTATACACCTCCGTCCAAAAATATCCTTCGCTAAGATTTATATTTTTATAAAATAACTTCTAAATCTCTGAAAAAAAAAAGAAAAAAAGGAGATAATATCTAACGATGACATGTCAAATGATTAACTCATCTGTATATTTAATATACAAGATGTGTATATGCTGGTGGGTTTGCTGACGTTTTTAAGCGATTAACGGCGTTTGTAAAAGTAATAATCAAAACACTAGTTTGTAAAAATAATTATCAAAACACTAGTTTCCACATTAAATGAAAATTCCATGAGACGTAAAAATCAGATTTGGGCCTATGTGCCAAGATATGATGTCACTGGCAGAATTCTGGAATTGGACTTGGCGATATTTCCCTTGGCCGATGAGTTTACAGAATCAAGTCGCCATTTTTTTTTTTTTTTTTTTTAAATTCCAGATCTGTTTATGTTGAATCAAATGATGGGAACGTTTTACGGCATTTTACTATAGTTACGCTATTACAGAACCATTTTACTATAGTTACGCTATTACAGAACCATTTTACTATAGTTACGCTATTACAGAACCAAAGAAAAAAAGGACACGAGAAACGTTTGCTATTTCTTTACATAAATACATACATAAGTAAAATAAATAAATAAATAACAATAAAAAAAACCCGTGAAGTAACAGGCCGACAAACAGAGTATTTGCTGGATAAATTCACCCAGGGCTATATAAGATATATATATATATATATATATATATATATATATATATATATATATATATATATATATATATATATATATGAGGAAGCCTCTGAAAGAGAGTCACTCAACTAAGATCAGAAGAGGATTATAATGGCTTAATGGCAAACACTTTTAAGAGGATTAGTTGTCTTAGCAATAAAAATGATTAGTGGTCTTAGCAATGAAAAAAAAAAACGATTAGTGGTCTTAGCAATGAAAAAAAAAGGATTAGTGGTCTTAGCAATGAAAAAAAAAACGATTAGTGGTCTTAGCAATGAAAAAACGATTAGTGGTTATAGTAATGAAAAAAAAACAATTAGTAGTCTTAGCAATGAAAAACAAACAATTAGTGGTCTTAGCAATGAAAAAAAAAAGATTAGTGGTCTTAGCAATGAAAAAAAACGATTAGTAGTCTTAGCAATGAAATACGATTAGTGGTCTTAGCAATGAAAACAAAAAAGATTAGTGGTCTTAGCAATGGAAAAAAACGATTAGTGGTTTTAGCAATAAAAAAAACGATTAGTGGTCTTAGCAGTAAAAAAACAAATAGTGGTCTTAGCTATGAAAAAAAAAAACGATTAGTGGTCTTAGCAATGAAAAAAAAAACGATTAGTTCCTTACTTGGTCTTAGAAATGAAAAAAACACGATTAGTGATCTTAGCAATGAAAAAAAAACAATTAGTGGTCTTAGCAGTAAAAAAAAAACAATTAGTGGTCTTAGCAATAAAAACACGATTAGTAACCTTAGCAATGAAAAAAAACGATTAGTGGTCTTAGCAATGAAAAAAAAACGTTTAGTGGTCTTAGCAATGAAACAAAAACAATTAGTGATTTTAGCAATAGAAAAAACGATTACTGGTCTTAGCAATAAAAAAAGCAAGTAGTTGTCTTAGCAATGGAAAAAACGATTAGTGGTCTTAGCAATGAAAAAAAAATTAGTGGTCTCAGCAATGAAAACAAAAACGATTAGTGTCTTAGCAATGAAAAAAAACGATTAGTGTTCTTAGCAATGAAAAAAAACATTAGTTGTCTCAGCAATGAAAACAAAAACGATTAGTGGTCTTAGCAATGAAAAAAAAAACGATTAGTGTTCTTAGCAATGAAAAAAAAATTAGTGTCTCAGAAATGAAAAGAAAAACGATTAGTGGTCTTAGCAATGAAAAAAAAAACGATTAGTGTTCTTAGCAATGAAAAAATATTAGTGTCTCAGCAATGAAAAGAAAAACGATTAGTGGTCTTAGCAATGAAAAAAAACAATTAGTGTTCTTAGCAATGAAAAAAAAAATAGTGTCTCAGCAATGAAAAGAAAAACGATTAGTGGTCTTTAGCAATAAAAAAACATTAGTGTTCTTAGCAATGAAAAAAAAATTAGTGTCTCAGCAATGAAAAGAAAAACGATTAGTGGTCTTAGCAATGAAAAAAAAATTAGTGTCTCAGCAATGAAAAGAAAAACGATTAGTGGTCTTAGCAATGAAAAAAAAATTAGTGTCTCAGCAATGAAAAGAAAAACGATTAGTGGTCTTAGCAATGAAAAAAAAATTAGTGTCTCAGCAATGAAAAGAAAAACGATTAGTGGTCTTAGCAATGAAAAAAAATCAGTGTCTCAGCAATGAAAAGAAACGATTAGTGGTCTTTAGCAATAAAAAAAATTAGTTGTCTCAACAATGAAAAGAAAAACGATTAGTGGTCTTTAGCAATAAAACATAAATTAGTGGTCTTAGTAATGAAAACAAAAACGATTAGTGTTCTTAGCAATGAAAAATAAATTAGTGTCTCAGCAATGAAAAAAAACGATTAGTGGTCTTTAGCAATAAAAAAAAATTAGTTGTCTCAGCAATGAAAAGAAAAACGATTAGTGGTCTTAGCAATGAAAAAAAAACGATTAGTGTTCTTAGCAATGAAAAAAAAATTAGTGTCTCAGCAATGAAAAGAAAAACGATTAGTGGTCTTAGCAATGAAAAAAAAACGATTAGTGTTCTTAGCAATGAAAAAAAAATTAGTGTCTCAGCAATGAAAAGAAAAACGATTAGTGGTCTTAGCAATGAAAAAAAAAACGATTAGTGTTCTTAGCAATGAAAAAAAAAATTAGTGTCTCAGCAATGAAAAGAAAAACGATTAGTGGTCTTAGAAATGAAAAAAAAAACGATTAGTGTTCTTAGCAATGAAAAGAAAAACGATTAGTGGTCTTTAGCAATAAAAAAACATTAGTGGTCTCAGCAATGAAAAAAAACGCAAGTTCTGCCACATGGAAGTAGAGAGTGTGAGACATTTGATATTCAACTGTAACGTTCTGCTGCGACGAATACTCTACAATGCGAGACAATGGACTGTCTAACTATCTCCACTGGACAATCTGTAAAAAGTTGGATATCGGATGCAGCAGCGACTCCTGTGAATATATACCAGAAAACAGCTGTAAATAAATCAAACCCCATTAACTATGACTATGGAATGACTAAAGTTACGTACGTAGGAAACGAAGCTATTAAATTTCTGGGGGCCAGACATTCACCTATACCTTCTATATTCCAACCGAAAGATCTTATTATGATTCTAACCATCTCTTTAAGTGCAACTGTTTTTTATCTCTCTTGCACTTGATTCACCGGGTATATACCCGAACTGTTTGTATATCTCTATTGCACTTGATTCACCGGGTATATACCCGGTGAATCAAGTGCAATAGAGATACAAACAGGTGCACTTAAAGAGATGGTTAGAACCATAATAAGATCTTTCGGTTAGAATATAGAAGGTACAGGTGAATGTCTGGCCCCCAGAAGTAGGATGCCTTACCCTCAGCAAAAACAAAATAAGAAAATTTGAGAACTCTACCAAACTCCTCCGACAATTTTGGGTTTAAACACGTGAAATTTTAGATATAGGTTCCTTGGACATGGATCTAACTTAATAACTCGATTTGAGCCCAAAAGAATAAATTTTAAGGGACCATAATAGGGGTCAAAGTTTTTAAAATTTACCATTTTTTCTCAGCATACACCTCCAAACGCGCGGGAAACGCCGGGCTGAAATGCTAGTATATCTACATTTCGAGAAAGCTATCTTCATTAAAAATGGATCAAGAATTGTTGTCGAATCTTTATTTTTTACTTTCTAGATCTATTGTTGGAATTATTATATAATTTTATACTTATCATGAGCTGTTTACTTTCATGTTTGACTAACTTGAATTTTTGTGTATTTTTCGGATGGTTGTAAATAACAATTCTTCAATTTAAAACCATGGCTAAGCTCGTCGTATTTAAACCAACTGTAAAAGTTCATGTGAATCCGATATTACAAGGAAGGAAAAGCAATGTTGAAACGGTTTGATCTGTATAAAACATGTGTAACAATGACCAACGAATCATGATTAATGAATCATAACTAATGAATCATAACTTATGAATCATAACTAACGAATCATAACTAACGAATCATAACTAATGAATCATAACTTATGAATCATAACTAACGAATCATAACTTATGAATCATAACTAACGAATCATAACTAATGAATCATAACTAACGAATCATAACTAATGAATAATAACTAACGAATCATAACTAATGAATCATAACTTATGAATCATAACTAACGAATCATAACTAACGAATCATAACTAATGAATCATAACTAACGAATCATAACTAATGAATCATAACTAATGAATCATAACTAATGAATCATAACTAACGAATCATAACTAATGAATCATAACTAACGAATCATAACTAACGAATCATAACTAACGAATCATAACTAATGAATCATAACTAATGAATCATAACTAATGAATCATAACTAATGAATCATAACTAATGAATCATATCTAACTAATCATAACTAATGAATCATAACTTATGAATCATAACTAACGAAACATAACTAATGAATCATAACTAATGAATCATAACTAACGAATCATAACTAATGAATCATAACTAACGAATCATAACTAATGAATCATAACTAATGAATCATAACTAACGAAACATAACTAATGAATCATAACTAATGAATCATAACTAACGAATCATAACTAACGAATCATAACTAATGAATCATAAGTAACGAAACATAACTAATGAATCATAACTAATGAATCATAACTAACGAATCATAACGAATGAATCATAACTAACGAATCATAACTAATGAATCATAACTAATGAATCATAACTAACGAATCATAACTAATGAATCATAACTAACAAATCATAACTAACGAATCATAACTAATGAATCATAACTAACGAATCATAACTAACGAATCATAACTAACGAATCATAACTAATGAATAATAACTAACGAATCATAACTAATGAATCATAACTTATCAATAATAACTAACGAATCATAACTAATGAATCATAACTAACGAATCATAACTAACGAATCATAACTAATGAATCATAACTAACGAATCATAACTAATGAATCATAACTAATGCATCATATCTAACGAATCATAACTAATGAATCATAACTAACGAATCATAACTAATGAATCATAACTAATGAATCATAACTAACGAATCATAACTAATGAATCACAACTAATGAATCATAACTAACGAATCATAACTAATGAATTATAAATAAGGAATCATAACTAATGAATCATAAGTAATGAATCATAACTAACGAATCATAACTAATGAATCATAACTAATGAATCATAACTAACGAATCATAACTAATGAATCATAACTAACGAATCATAACTAACGAATCATAACTAACGAATCATAACTAATGAATCATAACTAATGAATCATAACTAACGAATCATAACTAATGAATCACAACTAACGAATCATAACTAACGAATCATAACTAATGAATTATAAATAACGAATCATAACTAATGAATCATAACTAACGAATCATAACTAACGAATCATAACTAATGAATCATAACTAACGAATCATAACTAACGAATCATAACTAATGATTAATAACTAACGAATCATAACTAATGAATCATAACTAATGAATAATAACTTACGAATCATAACTAATGAATCATAACTAACGAATCATAACTAATGAATCATAACTAATGAATCATAACTAATGAATCATAACTAATGAATCATAACTAACGAATCATAACTAATGAATCATAACTAATGAATCATAACTAACGAATCATAACTAATGAATCATAACTAATGAATCATAACTAATGAATCATAACTAATGAATCATAACTAACGAATCATAACTAATGCATCATAACTAACGAATCATAACTAACGAATCATAACTAATGAATCATAACTAATGAATAATAACTAACGAATCATAACTAATGAATCATAACTAACGAATCATAACTAATGAATCATAACTAATGAATCATAACTAACGAATCATAACTAACGAATCATAACTAATGAATCATAACTAATGAATAATAACTAACGAATCATAACTAATGAATCATAACTAACGAATCATAACTAATGAATCATAACTAACGAATCATAACTAATGAATCATAACTAACGAATCATAACTAACGAATCATAACTAATGAATCATAACTAATGAATCATAACTAATGAATAATAACTAACGAATCATAACTAACGAATCATAACTAATGAATCATAACTAATGAATAATAACTAACGAATCATAACTAATGAATCATAACTAACGAATCATAACTAATGAATAATAACTAACGAATCATAACTAATGAATCATAACTAATGAATCATAACTAATGAATCATAACTAATGAATCATAACTAATGAATCATAACTAATGAATAATAACTAATGAATCATAACTAATGAATAATAATTAACGAATCATAACTAATGAATCATAACTAATGAATAATAACTAACGAAACATAACTAACGCATCATAACTAATGAATCACAACTAATGAATAATAACTAACGAATCATAACTAACGAATCATAACTAATGAGTCAGGATGTTGTTGTTGTTGTTGTTGTCTATAAAAAAGAAATAATGGTGGATTTAGTCATGATTCGTTCATTTAATCTGCGCGTTTAGCGATGGTGGATTATTATTTTGAAATGAAGCGTGGTAGACGGACCATAGGATTGAGGATGAGAGGAGTGGACAAACTGACTTATAGAGATGCTTAGGTGCGTCAAAGAATTTGAATCGTTGCAAGGAAAGTGAAGTGAGAATCGTGTAAAGGTTTTGAGAACTAAAAGATTTGATGCTATGGACGCAGAGACAGAGGAATAATTCAGAAAGCACCCCCCCCAAAAAAAAATAAAAATAAAATAAAATAATTGATTCATTTGAAAAACATAATTTTTATTAAGATTCAATGTACGCGTTTAATGATAAAATTCTGTTTGCAAATAAAGCGTGACAGACAGACCGAGAGAAAACGACGCAAAAGTTTCGCGGCGAACGGCGAATAGTTATCCCAGAACAAAGTTCAAAATTTGAACTTTGAAAAAGAAAACCCGAAATGAAGTAAAAATGAGGAAATAGAGAGAGAGAGAGAGAGAGAGAGAGAGAGAGAGAGAGAGAGAGAGGGAGAGAGAGGGGGGGCTGAAACATGGAGACGGCGCGACGAGAGATAAAGGGGAATAGGGCTAGAGAGAGATTAGGTAAAAGAGAATGTGGGGGGTAAGGCGAGAGATGTCGACCAGAAACACGCAGAACAGAAACGTCCAATAAAAAGTAATTCTGTGAAAGAATAATAACATTCTGTCCCACTTTTAACAATTCTCCAAGACAAAGAACACACACAAACACACACACACACAAACACACACACACACACACACTTTTTTTTTTATTTATATACTTAATAAAACATTGGCGTTAAAAACAGGACAAATGTTATTTTTATTTCCTGAATAATTTTTTTTAAAGTTTGTCTATGACGGCAGACATATTTTTATTATTATTATTTAAGAAAAAAGGTCTCTCCCTCCCCTCCCCTCTCTCTCCGTTTTCTTGTCTCTGTTTTGTCACCCTAACCCGCAGACTGTTGCGCTTTTTAGAGGCGAAATTTGATAGAATCTGCTCTTTCGTATCTTTTTTATGATTTTCATTCCTTTCAAATAGTAGCCTTAGTAATAGAAAAATAGAATTACGTCAGTAATTCTATGATTTTATAAAAATATTTAATATTATGACTTAATAAAAATGTTTTAATGTTATGTCTAGATATATCGATCGACTGTGAACATTGGCGAAGAATAACTTTGCTGCCATTTCGTACTTTATTTCATGTTCGATGTGCAAATGCTTGACCGTTAAAACTTGCTACGATTGCTTATCGCTTTGGTCACGGGCACTTTTTGCCAGAAACGTGTTAAGTATGAAAAAAGAACCGCACTTACTTTTTTGACAGTTAAATACGTCATCAGGTGTTGCTTTTACAAACTCATCAAACAAATAATCACATATCAAGTGGTGGTTGGTAAAGTTAGAAGAACTCAATTGTTTAATTACTTGCAAGGTTTATAGTGAGAATCCAGTTACCACAAAATGAAGGGTGTAAAATTTAAATATCATCGATCCGTCGGTATTCCCTGACAGAGGTACCCCAAGCAATCCGTTCTCGTTTACTTCGACAACGAGGATTTCATTCGAGCTGAGGTTCCGTAAACCAACTACTGATTGACAGCAGCAGATTCTATTTTGTCGTGATAAGCATGATTTGTAGAAACTTCATTAAACCAGGCATTACCTTCTCCTTTGGAGGTTAGGATTGGTCTATCGATACTGCTATGTCGACAGGTCCGCTCACGGCTATATATTAGCCAGAATGACAACTCTTCGAGCATTCTATCACAGCCAGTATGTATCTCGTATCTCTTTCTAACCTTGAGAACA
>NC_136526.1:25081487-25086487 GCF_053919585.1 Euprymna scolopes | reverse complement strand
TAGTAGTGTCCGCGATTAAAAAAAATATAACTTTTAATTTTTCGTGTAATCATCTGCACATCTTCAGAAGTGTGTGTAAGAGACTCGGCGGGAATTATGATTAGATTTATTTAAATAGTTATGGATCTCAAGCGAAGGTGCGAGTGAGAGTCAGAGGGTCTGCTAGCGGCGGTAGGGGTGTGAGTATCATGGGGAACTGGAGAGCGTGCCAGTTCTGAGGCTTCGTATAAGTTATTGTGGAGTAGTCATACTGGGGAGATCTAGTTTGAGCCACGAATAATTTGTGATTTTGAATATTTAGTCAGGTTTTACTGCAGATAGACCTTAAACACTCACAGTAGGCACTCGAGTTCTCTCTAATATAAAGCATTTTATCAGATATGATTTCTTTCAAAATTTTAGTTGTTAATTTATGTACTAATCATCAAAATTAATAGACTACATATGAATGGCATTTTCGTAGCTCTGAGGATATGAGTCATTCATTGAAACTCTATGGAATAAGGAAAATGAACAAAAAACAATGTTTTCCCTTCGAAATTTAAATTAAATTTTCCATGCTCTATCTCGAATATTGAGCTTTTTCATCGGGTGTAGGTTGTCATATAAATATTGATACTGATATCTATACTTCCTTTAAGTTCACAGATTTATTAAATTTGTAAATTGAAATTCATTTTTCTTGAATATATATATATATATATATATATATATATATATATATATATATATATATATATTCAATAAAAATTAATTTCAATTAAAATATATATATATATATATATATATATATATATATATATATATATATATATATGATTAGTTTTTTTGGAAAAAGAATTCCAGCAGAGTGCTCAATTAAAAGGAAAATCCAAATTTTAAGAGCGTACTTATATTTTGTGTACAGAAAGTTGTTAGTTGAGACAGGTCATTGGTACCGTCGGTTTCAAGCCCGATAATAAGGCCCGTTTAAGGTATCCTTATCGAGCTCTCTTCAGCCAATATTCGTCTCTAAATTCGAATATTGGCTGAAGAGAGCTCGATAAGGATACCTTAAACGGGCCTTATTATCGGGCTTGAAACCGACGGTACCAATGACCTGTCTCAACTAACAACTTTCTGTACACAAAATATATATATATATATATATATATATATATATATATATATATATATATAGTCTTCGAAGTTTTTTTAACTTTCAAAACTATACACATATACATATATATATGTGTGTGTGTGTATACACACGCGCGCAGCTTCCGACCTCTTTTCTTTCTCTCTCTCTCTCTCTCTCTCTCTCTCTCTCTCTCTCTCTCTCTCTCTCTCTCTCTCTCTCTCTCTACGACAGGACACATCCTCCTAGTTCTGTAACTTGATTGATGCGCTAACATTCACCTAATATGTTTCCGTCTCGACCGGTCAAGGCGTGTTTAAATCCTACCATATTTTTGATCGTCATTTATGTACTTATACTTTTGGTAATGAACCCACAGCTTCCTCCTTACCTGCACTAGCTATATGCAAAATAGAATCTTGTGTTCAATTAATCGTTTGTAATTCATTGCGGTATTAAAATAATAGAAAAAGATCGATTTGCCGTAAAACAAATGAAATAACACACATGCGCTCTTTTAGTCTTAGGATCGCTTGTAGTGGGGATTGAATTCCAGAATTGTTACTTCACAATTTTATCCGTTGCGCAAAGTGTCCCTATAGATTCTCAAATTTGACAAGACGTACCTGAAGAAGGTCGAAGTTTACATAGAATAACATCCAAGATGAGCAGAGTAGTTCAAAGTAAATAAAACCGAAATTATCTTCATCTAAAGAATAATTGATTCTTTTCATGTTGCCATATTGGAAGATTAACTCATGATCTCATTTCTTTACATGAAACCTACGTATGGAGATAAATACGCGTATTAAACTAGCGCGATGCTTTCTACATCAATCTGTATATTTTACTGTTATTAATAATAATTTTTTAAAATAATAAATGTAATATTAACCAGAAATTATTCTTTCCCCATAAAAATGGTCATTGTCAGATAAATATTATTTCAATAAATTTAACGAATATATCTCTTCGTTATTAACTGATTAAACATTAGAACAATTACAAATTGCACGGTTGAAATCTTTAAATGTTTATTAAAATAACATGTTTAAAAGTACATGTTAAAAATACGTTTTAAGAAGTACATGATTATTGTAATGACATATTTTAATAGTGTTCCTATTTACAATGCCTCCCCATGGGACAGAGTTAGACACCAGAGTCGTTTTTTAACGTGGAGAAAAGGTACAAAAATAAAAATTGTCTCAGTCGTGAAGGATTTCTCCTCCACTGACAGAGAACAAGAAATTGAAGTGCAGCATCTGAAGAACAGATACTACACTTTGATCTTGTCCCGAAGGCCAAAAGTGTTTATTAAAATGATATGTTTAAAAAATGACATGTTTAAAAATTATGTTTATTAAAATGATATGTTTATTAAATTAACTCATGATCTCATTTCTTTACATGAAACCTACGTATGGAGATAAATACGCGTATTAAACTATCGCGATGCTTTCTACATCAATCTGTATATTTTACTGTTATTAATAATAATTTTTGATATGATATTTAAAAAAAAAATACATGTTTTAAAAATTACATGTTTTAAAAATTACATGTCTAAAAAAGTACACGTTAAAAAAGTGCATGTTTATTAAAATGACATTAACATAAACAGAATGAAAAAATTGTTTACGTTTATAAAATTCGATTTTGGAACAAATTGTCTTAATATCGAAATTTTAATTGATTTTCAATTTCGTAATCTTTGGCGATCAGACGATCACATTTTAATCGACGTGAAACACGAACTAACTTAGTGCATCCTTGTATAGATGAAGATTATTGAATATGGAAAACTCTTTTGTCACCTTCCATGACATTGTTTATCAGAAGCAATAAACCCTAATTTCCCTCTTAGAAAAATCCTCTCGAAATGCGAGCAAAATTTAATCGCAAAGTTTTTCCGATGAATTTTTTATTTATTTTTTCCCCCTTTTTCAGTTTCCTCTAAACATTCACATGGAATTAAGTCTAGACTGTGCGAATAGAGGTTAGACAAAAGGTCACCATAAATTGGCGCTGTTCAGATTTTTTTAGTTTATCAAGATTTATAATGTTGCAACAAGTATTTGACAGGAAAGACATTCAGTTTCAATAAATTTTTGCCAAAGCAGATTAAAAAAAAATGGAATAAAATAAAAAATAATAATAAAATAAAAATCTAAGGAATAAATTTCTTTGAAAAATATTGCCAAATCTGAATATGAACGGCGATAGAACGTTGCATGGTTAGACGAATCCTGAAATAATGATGCTAAAACTGAATTATTTATGGGATTTTCAAAAAGAAAATTTGACATGCATGGTGTTGTGGATGATGATGATGATGATGATGATGATGATGATGATGATGATGATGATGAATATAAGGAGGAGGAAGAGGAGGAGGAGGGTGAGGAAGAAGATGACAATTTTCGAATGAAAGATGTGTGCAGTAGTCAAGATAAAGAAAGTAAAAAACAAAGCTATCTAATCAATAGGTAATGTGGATACGCGATCTATTGATTATTATATTTACCTAACTAGCAGGGCTACCCGGCGTTGCTCGGGACCGTATAAACAATGAAAAAAAACAAAAGCAGATATTGAACATATGTTTTATTCTTAGGGGAGAGGAATCTTTCATCTCTATGTATTATTTGTTTTATCTACCCTAGGACTGGTATTGTTCATGTTTTATCCCTAGCATAGGTAATTTACAGCATGTATATGAAATTGTTTTACCTTAGGGAGAAGAGAACAGGTAATATACAACATAATGTGTCTATATTACATCCCTGGCAACGCCTAGAAACCAGCTAGAACATGTATTTCAGTCAATCTTTATTACATCCTGGGCTATGCCGGGAAACCAGCTAATCTCTATTTAGTGACTTGACCACCAAAATACCTCCCTAAGTGTGTCCTTTCTTTTGAACTCAATAGATATAGGTATCTAGAAATGTGTGTGAAATTTTGTTGAATGCATTGTTCACTATGATTTTCTTATTGTTCTACACAATATCAACTGTAGCGAAATAAAACAGTAAACTTAATGTAGTGTTAGAATAAAGAGAAAAGGAAAAAATTAGAATCATATTCTGTAATTGCAAATCTAAATTTGCTAGCGTGTACCAGTATTTGCCAGGTTGTGGAAATTTTGAATTTATAACATATGTAGTGGCCTTTACTAACGATTACTACTGTGCACTTTTCAATCCTTATCCTTGAGTGGCCTGTGGGCCTTGATAAGTGGTAATGCGTATGTAACAAAATATTAATATATATATAACAAATTTACTGAATTTCCATTACAAAAGATTACTATATTGTGTCCAATTGACTACTGCACTTTTCAACCCTTATCCTCAAGTGGCCTTGAGAAGTGATAATGCCTATGTAACAAAATGTAAATATATATATAACAAATTTCCCGAATTTCCATTACTAACGATTACTATATTGTCCAATTGACTACTGCACTTTTCAACCCTTATCCTCGGGTGGCCTCTGGGCCTTATTGTCCAATTGACTACTGTGCACTTTTCAACTCTTATCCTCGAGTGATCTCTGGGCATTGATAAGTGGAAATGCCTAAGTAACAAAACAATAGGTATATAACAAATTTCCCGAATTTGACTACTGTGCATTTTTCAACTCTCATTCTCGAGTGGCCTATGGGCCTTGATAAGTGGTAATATATATTTTCTACAATATATATATATATATATATATATATATATATATATATATATATAATAGGTTGGAGTCGCTGAATAACTCATCCTCCCGTTAAAGCGGTTCCATCCTCTTTCCCGAATTTGACTACTGTGCACTTTTGAACTCTCATCCTCGAGTGGCCTATGGGCCTTGATAAGTGGTAATATATATTTTT
>NC_136526.1:24993987-25078987 GCF_053919585.1 Euprymna scolopes | reverse complement strand
CTTTTGTGCTATGGGACCAAACTACAAGAACATTTGCAGGCTTTTTCAAGATTATAATCCTATTTATAAGAATTGGCAAAGAAAACCCCTATAAAACCAATAAAATATGCTCAAATTTACCTACATTTGTAGTGTCCTGTCAAGTCAGCTTCAGTTTTGCTGCTTCGGGATGAATTTTGAAAAAAATCCTAACGATTACATGCCTCGCTACGTCGCCAAGAAGTGGATCTAATTTTGCGCTAATTTTACATAGGAAACTGACCCCCCCACGCTAAAACATTAAATGTTAATAATTAAAAAAAACTTCTTTTATATTATCTTTAAAGGCCGTTGAAACGCATTAACCAAAAAGAAAATTAGATTTTAACTTCTTTTTAGGAGGTAAACTACGCTGGGTTAGGTTGTAAAAAAGTCGAAATATTTTTTCAATATGTAAATTGATCAAGTGTCTTTTACATTAGAAAAACGTATTTGCTTTGATTTTTTGTTTTAAAACAACTTGAAATGAAAAAAAAAAACAAATAAAATATTCGTAAATAAATAATTTTGGACACAAAAAAACGTATTTTTTAAAAAAATCAAGTTCTAGTTTTGATCACGCACAACTTGAGTAAAGAAAATATTTTAAAAATAATATGTAGGTGCATCTGAATAATTGGCATCCCCCTTACAATTTTTTCTTTTCGCTTTTTTTTTTCAACTATTTCTGTGGATTATTGGACACTAAGCTACCAGATTATAAAAAAAAATGAAAAAAATCAATATTTAAAGATTTGGAAGGGGTTCAGTTTTACATACAACGTTCTAATAAATCAATCCCCCATCTCTTTACACGTTGGCCTCTTCAGCACCCCCCCCCCGGTCATTATTATTATTTTGTTCTATTCTTTTTGCGACTTTTCACTTTGAAAAAAGTTCGGATTTGCCCCTCTTCCGTCATTAATTTTTATTTATTTATTAATTTACGACTGTTGAAAAAGTGTTTTTGCATTTAACGACCCGCGCTTTTTTTTAAAAATAGTACTAGTCTACCCGTTGGCTCTTAAAGGATAAGATGGAAAATTTTCAAAGTAAAATATGATTTTGAGATAATATTGTCATTTATTGTCTTAAGAAAACATTTTTAAGTGATAAGTGAAAAAATAAACACCAGGAAGCCTCCAGAGCACAACTGCAAGCACTAATTAAAATTAAAGAGGTCCTACTAAAACACTAATAAAATCAAGTTTTTATTTCTCCTCCTCCTTGTAAAGAAAATATAAAAAAATATATAAATATAAAAATAAATCGGAGCGTTTCAAAAGAAGTAAATATGGTTATAAATATGATTATAGTTATATTTTGTATATTTCTATTTGAATCAGTTTTCGTAAAACTCAAAGGGGTTTAATTACACTTATTTTGTAAGGAAAACACGTTAAAATAAGTTAAACGAAAAAAATATTGGTATGCTTTGAATGATAGAAGTGGCTTTTAATATCGGACTTAAGACAGAGATTTTCTTAACCAAAACTTTTTATATATTAAAATATGTCAAAATTCGTTAATGTTCATATACCAATTAAAATTAAAGCAAGTAAATTGACTCAATTATTAATCTTCATCATTATCAGTTTTTATAATCGAGCATTCATGTAATATTTTCACAAAAATCAAAACATGAGAGCATGATATTATATATTTTGTTATTCATTACAATTGTTTCCATCATTCGGACAATTTCAAACAATATGCCATTCAAAAATATTTCCAAACCAGCCTTTCATCAGACGTTAAAATACACTAGTTATACATAGATAACCATATTTATAATCCCTATTTAAGAGATCAAGCTATCTCCACTTCACTCTTTTAATTTTTTCTTTCTTTATTTTCCGTTAGCCATGAAATTTATAAATCGCCCTATTTTCGTATTTCTATATTTTAATTTATATTACAACCAATTATCTATCTTAATATTACACCAATCCTCTGTGTGTTTCTAAATTCCAGTGATTAATTTTTCTTCTCCAAATTATTTACTTAATTAAATTTTAGTAAAATTTATTTGCCCTAACTATATTCTGTCCGATCTATGATAGTTTCGTATCAGTTTGTTTACACGTACGATCTCATAATTGACTTTGCTAAATATTTTATTTCTTTAGAAGGAATTGTAATTAAAATGTTAATTTAAAAAAATTATCTTTGCTTCATACTTATTATGCCAGTAATTTAAAATTGCGTCCATCTTTTTAAGTTTTATCATTATAAACGTATTCTATTTTAATGTCTTTTATTTTTCTCTTCAACATTCTTAAATTCTTCACATTGTTAGGGTGATAACTATGTTTATTTAATTGTTACTTGTTCTGTTGCTATTACAAATTTTAGGCGTTCAAGTTTTAATCTTTTGACTTTGGTATTTCCTCATTTAATTTTAAATTTATAATTCTAACATTAACTTCTTTATGCCAACCTCAGTTTTATTTCTCCCTTATTTTTAAAAACTTTATATTTGGATTAAATCTTAGCCTGCCTGACACAATATCTTGCAGTTATTTCATGTTCGATTTTTTTTTTCTTATGCTGCTGAAATAACTCGGGTATAATGTTATCCATAACGATTATTAAAACCCAAAACACTTCTATTTTGCTATTTAAGTTATAATTATTTTATTTCCTATACGCTAAGTTGAAGATCTACTTATTCATTTATTCATTGCACCATTTTAAATTTTAATATTAAATTTTAATTTTAAATTTTAATATTAAATTTTAATTTTAAATTTTAATATTAAATTTTAATTTTAAATTTTAATATTAAATTTAAGAATTCCCCTTACACATTTACATTTCGCCCTTAATATAATCTGTAAGTTTTTCCTTTATAAATCTATTTTAATCAGGTTTTAGGCGTTATAACACAAGTTTATTTCTATGAAGACAGCTTTGTATAGCATCTATTTTTTTGTTTAAGATTTCACTATGTAGTATGCTTTAAGTAAGGACAGATTATATGTTTTTATTTACTTGATTTATACTTCATAACCTTATCTACTATTGATCATTTTAATTCAAATTCTTTTTTTTTTATTTTTACGTAGTTTCCTAACCGATCACCCAATGCAGTTGTGTTCCTCTTTTTATTTTTTATTTTGTTCTATCCTCATTTCTATCATTATCCACAACCCCATTTATGGTTAATTCTCAGGTTTAATTTTAAATGATGCAAAATGCGGCCTTCATAAGTGGTAAACAATGTGTGTGTATTTCAGCCAACATAAATCTCTGTGCGCATATTTTTATACATGATAACTGTCAACACTCCTATATTTCTTAATTGTGCGTATGTATAAACAACTCTCGCATTTATGAAAGC
The DNA here is from genome assembly GCF_053919585.1 of Euprymna scolopes. Lineage (NCBI taxonomy): Eukaryota > Metazoa > Mollusca > Cephalopoda > Sepiida > Sepiolidae > Euprymna > Euprymna scolopes. Next base: position 25,075,626 of record NC_136526.1, on the reverse strand, counting down.
ATAAAAATCGCATCCTTCAAACGTTTTTTTTTTTTTTTAAATAAATGTAACACTTTCGGATGGACAATAATACGACGCTTTTCATTTAATATTTGTAAGATCGAGTTACTATTGGTTCTGTTTGAAGTGAACACTTGTTGACAGCGTCGTCTGTAACTGATTCCACGCGCAACCCGAAAACAACAAAACATAATTTGCGACCAAGCGGCATAAACGAAATTTACTTTGAAAAGTGTGCCATCTATCAGGGTCTTTTATAAAGTTCTCCTTGCACCTATCAAAACCTGTTGTCATTTTTTCTTTGATAAAATCTATGAAGACTTGATTTGATGGGGAAATTGTTAAGTTTAATAGAATCTCTTATATTCGTTCTATGAGGTGCCTTTCACAAACTGTGGAGTAGTAGCATTCAAGTTCTTTGTTGTATGATTTATACGAGGATCGTCCCAAAAGTAAAGTCTCTTTTTTATTATTTAAAAGTTGGAAGAGCTACGCAGACAGGAGTTGTGCCATTAAAACCAGCGATCTTTCGAATTCATTTTTCTACACAGTAACCATCATTCTTAATGCACTATTGACAGCGATGACGATGGCCGTGCATCGGCTTCCAAGCACGCTTTGTCATACGTTAGTCGTTCTACCAGTAAAGTCTCCTATTTTTTAAAATCAAAATGTTGAAGAGCCACGAAAACGAAGTAATTCCATTAAAACAAGCAGTCTTTTGTACGTCAGAATTAATTTTTCTACATAGTCACTATTTTCAGTGCATGTTTGCGGGCAGTTCAAGGAAAGAAGCTTTGTTCATGGAATTTGTGTTTAGATTTAAGCACAGATAAAGAGTGGGGAAAATTGTTGAGCTAGTCGAGTGTGTTTTTGTGAAAATTTAGCAAGAAGAACCATAGATTGGAGCTCAGACGAGCATTTTTGATGAAAATAAAGATAGAGTAGAGACAGCTTCGCAACGTCTATCTGTTGAAAAGACGTTGCAAGGAAGAGAAAAAGGCATCACCTATTAGTTTGTGAAACCAGTTTTGAACTCTGTCAAGGAAGGATAGGAAACGCCGAGTACCTACTGCCCAGATGTGGCGAAAGTATTTCATTTATCGGTAATTCTAAAATCATGCCGACATCGCAAGACAAATATAATCTATCATCATCATCATCATCATCATCATCATCATCATCATCATCATCATCATCATCATCATCAACAACAACAACAACAACAACAACAACAACAACAAGTTAACAAATTTACCGAACTTCCATTACTATCGATTACTATATTGTCCTTTAGACTACTCTACACTCTTTAACCCTTATGCTTGAGTGGCCTATCGGCATTGATAAGTGGTGACGCCTATGTAAAAAAAAAACAAAAAACAATATACGAAAACCAGTTCAGATCTAATGTCGAAGACCTTGCTGTTCAAACACATATTTCTTCTACCAAATAAGCTGAAACAAATCAGTATTTAATGTAAAACATGTTATCACTTTACGAAGATACTTTTTCTCACTTATAATTCCTGCTTCGTAATTTTTTAACAGGAGGATATGAAAGGTTAAAAAAATGTGTCTTTTATTCCCCCCTCCCTCCGAAGATAACAATCATCTGCATTCTTTTCATCTCGCCTCTTTTGTTGCTCTTTTGAGACGCAACCTTCTTTCGCCCTACCCCTGTCCTCTTGTCCTTTAAAACCAATTTAAATCCAATTTCCTTCGTCCATCCACCACCACCATATTCTATTTTATTCTCTTTTTATGCATCGTTGTTTTCGACGGAATAGCTTTGGTATAGTCTCCCCTCCCCTCTTCCTCCCTCTGATTTTCCGCATGCATGTTTCTTTTTCTCTCCTTCTTTCTAACGGTATGTCTAACAGGTCAAGTACGATAAACATTCGTAAACTTCAGTGCCTTTCATAAAAAAATAACTACAAAAAAAATCCCGGCTCGACTAGCAGCAAAATCTCATCTCTTCACTATAAGATCCTAGATGCCGGAAGCTGTTCTACTCTGATTAATCTCTCTTGTTTTACATACACCAGTTTTCTTTGGAATTCACTTCCTTCTCACTGTTTCCTCAGTTCTATCAACAAGCAGAAATTTAATTTTAATATGACCAAATACTCTGCTGCCTAAATCCCATCTTATAAATCTGAATCGTATCACAGTAGCCCTTTACGCCTTAGTGACTTGGCGTCTTGCTAGGGACGAAGGGTCAGATTGTGGTATCTGTTCTGCGTTACATGGAAGTGCTGTCCCCTTTCCATGTAAATAAAAAGAATATTAGATAAGTAAAAATGAGATTAGGATAAGCCTAGAATCGAACCCTGTAGGCAAAGTTAAGAAATGGAATGTTAGAAATTAAGTCTATTGTTAATTCTTTTAGAAATCTGAATATTAAATGTCAGTAAAAGAATTTGTTGCCTAACCTATTTTTTTAACAATATATTTTTAATTTTCATAATTAAAAATATATTGTTAAAAAATAAGTTAGGCAAAAAATAGGTTAGGAGAGGATTCTTTTGTTTGCAGAAGTGAAGTCACGTTTGAAAGACACACTTCTGACGTCATAGACAAAGGACAATTCTCCATATAGTTTCATGGGTTCGAATTTTAGAGTCAGTTAGTCAGTCAGTCAGAGAGAGTTGATCAGTCAAGCGTTGACATAGTCAGAGGAAAATCCCCTTAGAGGCGAAAGGGTAGAATATTAACGATGTAGATACAAGTGAATTCCTGACGTCATTCGACCGGTCGATCCGATAAAGAAGTCATCATCATGTTTTGTACGTGTTGTCTCGTGACGTCATTCAGTTACAACAGAAAAAGGTCATGTCTTTATCATCAATTATAACGAACTCTTGTGCTCCAAGTATTATGTGTCCGCACCATCATCATAAGTGGAGTAGCTCCCTCTGCTCTAATATGTGTTAAAAGAATTGTAATATAAATGATTTCTCTCCCTCATCATCACTATCGTTATGTCTGTATTACATAAGCCTGTTATATATGTGCCCCAATATGAACTCCCCGACGCCATCTCTTTAATATGTAGCACTATGCAACGTCTCAAGTTCATTTGTTCTTAGTCAATGAAGGGGAAACCGTTCTATACTAAAGCAATTTTATTTGTCCATTTTCGGGAAGCTGCTTTACACAACCTTTTTGGGAAGCTGCTTTACACAACATTAAAAATGATAAAAATGTCACATTTTGCTCCTTATCGTGGGTTGAGCATTTTGGCAAGTGATATACAAACCTGCCATTAGCGTATAAAGCGACGTTCTTTGTGTAAACAAATCAAGCGGAGACATTTGGACGGTGTCAAAAATTAAAATATCGTTAATTCATTACCCACTCAGCAGCAGCCGTATAGCGTAATGATAAGAAGCCTGACTGTCATTTGGGCGGTCAGGTTTCGATCCTGGCTTGAGGCAGTTGCCTGCTTAGCCTCACTGATGAGCTGTGAAACAGCGAAATAGTAGTGTATGTGAATGACTCTCTCTCTCTCTCTCTCTCTCTCTCTCTCTCTCTCTATATATATATATATATATATATATATATATATATATATAAATTACTTATATTTTTATAAGTACAAAGAAAACTTAGTAAATATTGTTTTGATAAAGACGTCACCAAAAATATAGGGTATGCCACTTAAAAGTAGCCCAGGAATGTAGTCGAGAGGAGAAACATTATTTTATTGTTTAAATTACTTGTAGTGTTATAAAAGATGCTGGAATTGCTCCCCGTTCACATCTATGCATTTCTGATCACGTTTGATGATGTTTGCAGATATTGCGTGTAGATCTTCTCTGGTGATTCTCCAGATAGCGTTGTTCTTCTTTAGTTAGTCTAGATTGTGAGGATTATTGGCACAAACTTTTTGTTTTAAAATCCCCCAAAGATAAAAATCACATAATGACAAGTCCAGGGAACGTAGTGGCAATAAACCTGATAGGCTTCCACAATCACTATCCTCTGTTGCAGCGGAAACACCATGCTTAAAAAATTTTAAATGTTGATTTTCAGAAACTAGGAAGTTTAATTAGAAATCAACTAATGGGTGGAGTCAAGTGGAAGATTTATTAATCAAGTTGTCGGTTGTTTCTGAGGCGAAACAACAACAATCTGACATGAATTCTTTCTCGCATTTTTGTTTGAAAACCTGTGTTGTTCATATGATAAATGGTCTCGCACATATTTTTTTGTTGCAAAACATCCGCTTCATATTCTGATCAATGTCGAACTGACCTGAGGATGTTTCTAATTGATAAGTCTGTAGCTGGAACATATACGCACATAGGTAGCCAAAATATGTAAAAAGTTATGCCATATGTGTGTGTGTGTGTGTGTGTCTCTACCATTTGTTGAAACGTCCTCCCCCACCGCCACCCATGCTGACTTGATAAAACGATTGGCCTTTTCTAACTGGGTCTCGCGAGTTTCCCTCCGCCCCAACAGCCAAACTGGAATGTAATTCATTCTTTCGGCGAGAAAATGTTGACATTTCGCCATTTTCTCTCGGTCAACTTTCTTTCATGAGAAACAGTAATAAATTAAAATTTGTCGAGTGATTTATTAACGTTATTAACATTAACTGCTACGATTATTTTTTATTTAAGTAATGTTATGATTGATATAAATTCATCGGCATTATCATCACGATTATTATTATTATTATTATTATTATTATTAGTAGTAGTAGTAGTAGTAGTAGTAGTAGTAGTAGTAGTAGTAGTAACAGCAGTAGTATCAACTCACTAGGAGTTCTTTCACCGGTCGTAATCAGTGATTGTTCACTGATAATAATCTGTAGTGATCCCTAGAATCGAAGTGACAACAAGTTTCCCCAGATCACTAGAGTTTGAGTACCCCCCCCATAAGTCCAGTAGAGTTCTGCTTATCTCCCCCTCCCCCTATATTTTTGCAGTCTGCTTGATTTTCCATGACCATTTTGTGAGGTATCGGTCGAGGCTAGTACTATCACATTGTATGCGCAGTTTTGCTTTCATTGCTTTTGTGGCGGGATGTGGTGTGTATCCATTATTATTATTATTATTATTATTATTATTATTATTATTATTATTATTATTATTATTATTTTCATCATCATTATTATTATTATTATTACTATTAGTATTATTATTATTATTTTCATTATTATTATTATGTTATTATTATTATTTTTATTATTATTGTTATTATTATTATTATTATTAGTGGTAGTAGTAGTAGTAGTAGTAGTAGTTTATTACTCACAAAGAGTTAAGTTACCAATGATTTTTCAAGGCTAAATAAAAAGATGATATTCCTGGAGTCCAAGTGACAATAAGCCTCTCTAGATTTTCAATACTATCCGTTGCAATTTAATGTGTATTCTCGAAACAGCCGTTTACCATTGATTTCTCGTTAATAGCATTTGTTTGTTTTTCCTGAAATTTGATAACTACCCTTTTTTCGAAGCCTAGGAAGAGGAGGCGGGATTAAAGAATTTTTCTTTTATATCCAACATTGATTTATCGTCGATAAAATTGCTGACTCTCTCTCTCTCTCTCTCTCTCTCTCTCTCTCTCTCTCTCTCTCTCTCTCTCTCTCTCTGAATTGTTGTTGTTGTTGTTATTATTATTATTATTATTATTATTATTATTATTATTATTGCGAATAATAATATTAACAACAACAGCAACCACGAACAATAATAATGAAAACAGCTGAAATATTAAGAAAAACCCTTAAATGTGGAAACTAACACACAAGAGCGACAAATGCGGGCCAGACAAACTGCTGCAAAGGCAAAACATGAAACACTAAATGGAACCAAGAACACTGAAACCGCATATATATAAGTTCTCTAACCCAACCCTACCCCCATTGCCACATCACCGAGCCCCCTGCCCCCAAAAAACAAGAGCGAGATCAAATAACCAAATAGTCGATGAGGAAGGAAAGACCGATGAACTGACCAGACCTCAGCCGAATAAGTGCAAAGAAAATCAATGGCAAGCAGCTGTTGCGATAATGCAAATTTATTTGCAAATGTTATCAAAAAAGGTGGAGAGTACAGGAAACCTGGAGAGACTTGTTGTCACTCAGCTTCCAGTGAACACCACAGGCTGTTTTCAGGGAAAGATCTCTGGAGACCTGTGTGAAAGCTCTTTGTGAACCAAGAAGAAGAAGAAGAAGAAGAAGAAGAAGAAGAAGAAGAAGAAGAAGAAGAAGAAGAAGAAGAAGAAGAACAACAACAACAACAACAACAACTAAAAAAAAACAAAGAAGATACAAATAAAAATCGGAGCAGTACAAACAAACAGCATCTTAGAAACCAATGATTTTTTTTATCAAGACGGATGAATAACAAGAAGAGAACAACAGAAACCAAACAATTCTAGAGTCAGATATGGGGACAGCCTCCAGACCACAACGGAAACACGACATGGCTACAAGACACGAAAAATGGACTTGAGAAAATTGAAACGGAAAAGAAACAGAAATCAATGAAGAAACATTAAAGACAACCCTAAAGAAAATAGCAAACTGAAAAGAACCACGATGAGATACTGTTATTGGTTCTAAAAATTCACGACACTACATGATAAACTAGTGCAGACTTTGTAAGGAGTATCTGTAAAACAGAAGTATCAAAATAGATGACCAAACGTTAGTACAAAAAGACGATTCCAAAAAACTACAGGCCGATAACATGCTCGTGGAAAATTTTAACGGCACAACTGAGCGAACAGATCTACTACTTCCTTAACAATTACTGGCTGAGGAACAAAAATGATGTCGGAAAAGAAAAAAGGGCACGACTTATTATACATAAACCAAAAGATCTTGAGAGTGGTAAAAAATAGGACAAATTACATAGCCATGGCATGGATTGAATCTCACAAGGATGGATAATTTAATGCTTAAGTGTAAAGATATCCGACAAGATTATTAATATTAAGAAAGCAATGAAAACATGGACACTCTAACTGACAGCTGGAGGACAACACCAAACTAGATAAGAATATAGAGAAGCATCTTCCAAGTAAACTCTCTATCACCACTAGTGTTTATCATAGCCATGATACAATTCAACTACATACGTAAGAATTGTAAGTCCTGATACAAGTTTACAGATAAAAAACAAAGAATAAACCACATAACGTATATGAATGGTCGTAATCTGTTTGTAAAAAAAAGAAAACAAAAATAAAAAAACAAAAAACAAAAAACAAAAAACAAAATAAAAAACAAAACAAAACAAAAGAGGAACCGGAAAAGCTGACAAATACGATCAGAATATTCAGCCAGGACACTGAGATGGAATTTAGCATGTAAAATTGTGCACTACTGAGGGTGAAAAGGGGGGAAACTAGAAACACCAAAGTGTATGGCACTGTCAAACTAAGAGGAGCTGAGGGCTCTTGGTAAACATGACACACATATCTGAGTGTTCTCGAAGAAGACACCATAAAATTTACAGAAATGAAAGAAAATATCGGAAAAGAGTGTATAAGAAGAACAACGAAACTCTTAGAAACAACATTATACAATAGAATTCTTATTAAAAGAATACCTGGATAGTATCGCTAATAATGTACTCTGGATCAAACATAGACTGAATCAAAGAAGAACTTATGCATCCTGATCAGAAAACAAGGAAACTAATGACAATGCATAATGCATTACACCCGAAAGACGATACTGACTATTTGACAAAGGAAGAACGGGGAAAGACGACTAATAAATGTAGAAAGCTGTGTAGAACGCCCCCCCCCCTCCGAAAAGTACATAAAGTAAATGTAGACTTTGTTTACAAAGAGACAAAGCGATAAACCGCATAATAAGTGAATGCAGCAAACTTGCCACAAAAGATTATAAGTACAGGCATGATTTCATTGAAGATCTGCAGACGACGTTGCTTCAAACAAATTGAAAAATGGTTTCAGCACGTCCCAGAGAAAACAGAAAAAAAACAGATTACTGGAAAACCAAAACCACAAAATCGTTTGAAAAATGGAGGTTCCAATAGATAACCTCATCTTAACAAAAATGAAATTAAATGTTAAATTGTAAATCAAAGAGGCAGACCCCCCCCCCAAAAAAATACAAGATTGAAATAGGAGAAATTGGAATCTAAACTCAGACGAAAACAAACTCTTAAGAAAAACCTTGGAGTGCGGCCATTAATCTAGATGAGTGACAAACGCTAACCGGCCACATAGAAACTACAAGAGGAACTAAACAAAAAGATGCAACCAAGAAAACTGAAACCAAAAACACTGTAAGATTGTAAATCGACTACCCTCCAAATTGTTTCAAAATGAAGTCATGGCAGTAAAAGGAGGTAGGGGTGTCAGATTTCTTCCCCCACCCCCCAGACGTGCATCCATACATTCCTATTATGAACGTTTGTATCAATTTTTATCATTTTTTAATTTAATTATTTTTTATGTTCTTGTTTTTAAATTATTTTTTTTAATTATTGTTCGAGATCATATAAAAATTATGTTACGCCGAAAATGTCACATTCTTGCGAGCAAGGAAATTAAAATCTTGCATATAAAAATTATGCGAAATCTGTAATTTAAAAAAACGTAGAAATATTTTTACTGTTATATATATATATATATTTTTTTTTTTTTGGTGTGAAAATATTTAATGAACAATGCTTAATTCAATGGTAATATCGGTAGTTCGAGAAATTCATTTTTCTTCGAGTTATATCGAATTCATTAATACGGACTTTAGGGGCTTTTTTTCGAAATGCTCCTGTAAAAATTATTTTATTTGTTTTTATTGTTACAAATTACGATGCTTTATTTATATAAAAAAAAGCAAAAATAAATTCTTGCGTTTTTTTATTTACTACTGAAAACCATAACTTTAGTAAAGGTATTTTTTGTTTAAACAAAATAGTACATTTCTTCTCGGATTTAAATAAAAATAATTGGTTCATAATATTCCGCGATCATTATTTGAAAAATACTGAAAATTTCATTAAAATTGGTTAATTTTCTGATTTTTGGTGAATCTTTAAGTAAAGGGAGTAAAAGGAGGGGTCAAAATGTTTATACATTTTGTTCATCGGCATTCATTTTGCCCGTACCTATCAATTACTGATGATATTACAAAACAGCTGAATTCCGTACGAATCAGGTACAACATCAACGTACTCCAGAAGTCAGTTCTGCTTGGCTCAGCAAACATCTTACGTCAGGTGTTTTCCATCTAATTGACTCTTTGACTATTCTCACTAGCTTTCGTGTAGAAGCAGCTCTTTAGGAAAAAAAAAACTGTGTAAAATATTACAATATTGTGAAGGTAATGGAATAATAATAATAATAATAATAATAATAATAATAATAATAATAATAATGATAATAATAATGTGTGTTAATACACTTCTGAAATCTCTGTGTTTTTTCACCAGTTGTGAATGACTGAGAACTTTCAATTCAAAGAGAGAAGGTGCTATCGAAAAAAACAAGAGAAGAAAATGGAAACAATTAAAGAGAACTAAAAGAAGGAATAGAATTATAACCTTAGAGTAATCTAAATTAACTTATGATGACGTTTTAAAAGTCTCGGGTGTCTTAATTTTTTTCAGGAAAGTACAATCATAATTTGTCGTTATAAAAGATTCGTTTTTTTTTTTTTAGAAGTAACTGATTACCTCTCCTTCCGTCCTCATTCTCTGTCTCTGTCTCTGTCTCTCTCTGCGTTTCCCTATCTCTATCACTTTCTCTCTTACTCTCTTTATATATATATATATATATATATATATATATATATATATATATATATATATATATATATATATATATATATATATAGGGAAGGTGCATGTGAATGTATTGCAACATAGTGTTGTAATCATATAGGCTTGCTCGCCGATCTTCTGCCGATGTTGCATGGTGGTAAAAGATGTCCGGTCAGTCGAAATGACGTCAATTATGGCAATTATGAGACGAGGAAATAGAAAAGTTCCAAAGACAAAATGACGCAGTGAAGTCAAAAGAAGAGCAATTATTGCAAAAGGTCAAAAGTCACTAAAAGATGTGGATATTTGTGTTCTCTTCGTCGTCAAGTTTTTGGCATTTAGAAAGCGAGGCTTGGTTATTTGTCGGCCATAACAGAGTTGATTTCGAGGGAAGCAGAACATGAACAAATAATGTAGTTAGAAGTGAGAAAATTGATGACGGTAATTTATGTCTCGTAGTTTTCTGTCTGGTTTTAAGGTGCCTTTTTTTTGTCTGTTTGGCTCGGTGAGAAAAACGTTGATACTATTCAGTTACCTATAAAACTGGAATATATTTTACAAAGAAGTCTCCACATGTCAAGGCCCGGAGGCCACTCGGGGATAATGGTTAATGAGTGCACATAAGTCAATGGAAAAATGTCGCGGTAAACTTTAGTCATGAAAATTTGGTAGATTCGATTACATAAGGGGATGACTCATCAAGAAATTTTTCGCGTTGGACAACAACCATGTTGTAGTCAGCTGGAAAGCAGGAAAACAGAACAGAGGTCCACAGGCGTGCAGTTGCAAGAAAGAACTTTGTTCATGGAATCTACGTTATAGTTTAAGCACTGATAAAGAGTGGGGGGAATAATTGATAGCGGTTTCAGCTTGACAAGCGTTTTCGTGAAAGTCAGCTCAGGGGAACAATAGATTGAAGCTCAGACGGGCACTTGCCATGAAAATAATTATAAAGTAGAGATAGGCTCGCAACGTCTTTTATTTGGGAAAGAGGTTGCAAGGAAGAGAAAAGGGCGTCCCCCTACTGGGCGACAAAGTATATTTTGAACCATTTTGTCAATGGCGGGATAAGCTGTTCCAACCAGCTCCTGGCCAGATGTGGCAACAGCACTCCATCCTTCGAAGTACTTTGTCCTTATTAAGATACATGCCGGAGCAGTAGAACGATCGTACCATTTTCCCAGCAGCCTTGGCAACGGATTTGATGCACGTATTTCATCTCAGATAAGGAGTAAAGGTTAGACCTTTATCAAAACATTAGAGCCTCCGCAAGACGAAGGCCATTCACTTCAGTTGAGTCCAGACAGGGATCAGAGAGTTTATGATGGAAAGATAGAAGCCTGGTTTAGATGCATTAAAATTAACTAGCCACCTCTTTCCTCATTGCACCACATAATTAAGATCAGAGGAGAAAGGATCAGAGAGAAGACAGTCGTTTACGGCCTTTGAAGTGTTGTCATAGATGGCAGTATCGTGAGTATAAATGTCAACGAACGATCTTAGGATGTGATTTGAGAGATCATTGATGTACATCAGAAAAAGAGTCCCTGAGGAACTCCATCATTAATACTGTGAGCTTCTGATTTCTGTCCATTAACCACTACTCTTATGAACCTATTAGAAAGAAATAATTTGATAATTGAGAAGACATTTCCAGCTATACTGCAGCTGGAGATTTTGTGCCTTTATGCCATATCCTATAAAAGGCCTTTGATATGTCAAGAACAATTGCCCTAGAAAGGAAGCCTTTGTCGAGAGATTCGCTAATCCTATGAGATACATATACTATAGATCTAGCGGGACGGAAACCATATTGCATATCACTGAGGACGTTAGTTTTGCTGAAGTGGTTGACCACTTCTCTATTTAACACAAATTCCAGCAACTTACTTATGATGCACAGGAGATTTATTGGTCTTTACTGAGAGATGAGCGATCACCGTAATTTTAAGCAGCAAGTAACACTGAAAACATGAACAAGACAGAGAAGAAATAAACTAAGGATAAGAGAGGCGAGAGATAAAACAAGAAAATAAAATGGAAACAATTCATATGACAAAAAATACACCCACGAAAACATTTGAGCATAGCTATGAAAAGGATACCTAAATATAGGAACTAATAACAGCTACACAAGGTAACGCGATTAGAGCAAGCTATAAAAAAGCAAAGGTCGACAAGACACAAGAAAACAGCAAATCGAGACCCTGTGAACAAACGATACCTGATATTTGAATGGAGTAAACAACTGTATCTTGAACACTTATACAAATGGTACAAGTACAAACTGGCACCAGCACTTTAAAAGGAAAACCCCAAACTCTTATAGGGTATAGTCGTACAAACAGATAAACCCATCCAAGCAAGAAGACCGGATGTCACAATAGTTGACAATAAAGAAAGAGTCCAGTCAGATTGAAGAGTTTGTTGACTAGAATTAATTAATTAATTAATTAATTAGAAGGTTAATATCAATAAGATGGAGAATCGAAGCAAATACAAGGAACTTGCCAGAAAGCTAGACTGGATAAGGACAATAAAGTCACGATAACACCAAACATGGTATGAACAATCTCGAAAAGCTTTGTAAAAACAATGGGAGACAGTGAAATAATGTGGATGGCTAAAAAACAATAATTAAAACGGCTGAAATATAAAGAAAACTCCTTGAAGAGACTGATGTACATGAGCTACAAACGCTAATAATATAAACACTAATTATACAAACATTAAGAAGAAAAACACTAATCATACTTATCATACTCATACACTAATCATAGAAATACTGACCATAGATATGCCAATTATACAACCGCTAATCATAGATATGCTGATCATACAACCGCTAATCATAAAAATGCTGATCATAAAAATGTTGATCATAAAAATGCTGATCATAAAAATGCTGATCATAAAAATGTTGATCATAAAAATGTTGATCATAAAAATGTTGATCATAAAAACGCTAATTATAAAAACACTCTTCCTACAAATACTAATACTACAAAACACTAAACATACAAACGATAATAAGACAAATGTTTACTATACATATGCTAACCATACAAACACTAATCATACACATGCAAATTATACAACCACAAAACATACAAACACTAATCATACACATGCAAATTATACAAACACAAAACATACAAACACTAATCATACACATGCAAATTATACAACCACAAAACATACAAACACTAATCATACACATGCAAATTATACAAACACAAAACATACAAACACTAATCATACACATGCAAATTATACAAACACAAAACATACAAACACTAATCATACTACTAATAATAATACCCCCTTGCCCCCTAAAAACACTAATGTCGGCATCCATTAGCACCAAACCAAATTGTTGAGAAAGGGCGAGGAAGATGCGAAGACCGATGAGACTATTAATCAAACCTTCACTGAATGAGTGCGAAGAGAACTAGAACCTTGGGAAGGCTTATTGCAACCCACATTCCTATGAACATCAATAGTCATTGCCAACAAAAAGTCAATGGTAAGCGGTTGTTACGATGATGCAAATTCATTTGCAAAGATTATCGAAAGAGATGAAGAGTACTGGAAGTCTAAGGAAGCTTGTTATCAGTTGGACTCCAGAGAACATCATTTTGTAGCATCATCAATGTTACGCTACACAGCAGCAGTCGCTTGTTGTGGTTTGACAGGATGGATATTATCGTTTAGATTGAATGGAGGGTGAAAACGATTCACAGTTTCGCTCATTAATCGTTCTGATAGTCGATTAAGGGCAGTATTGAACTCACGTAATGAACGATATGTTACTCACACTGGTTTTTCAAAATAAATTTGCACAATTTGCAAACGCTGCTCGAGTGAGAGTGTTTTGATGAGGAATTCCTCCAAGCTGAAATCATAATAAACGATAGTTGTCAAATCTGCAATTAAAGAAAATAGAATTGTCGATTTAAAGTTCGCCGCCTCTAAAAATACTGTGTATTTTTTTAGTATATAATTCCTTAACTTTGACTAATGGTTTTACGATAACAAAGTCAAGGGCTTGAATACAGTGTGACGTCATAATAAATCATCTCTAGTCACATTGTTGACCATTTAGTTATACTAGACGTTGAATGTGGGAGGACAGTGACGCTCGTTGCACCCCTGGCCAGAAAACTACAAAACCCAACAATATTAAAATTATCTTGCCTAACGGCGGTACACATACGATTTGAGGATGGAGTCTGTGAATTTCTGACTAATGGCAGAAGAAATTTTCATAATAAACTATATCTTTTTCTCTTGTATCTCTTTCTCTACATCATCTCTACCGATTTGGTTGATATTTTATGTGGGTCTTTGTTATAATAACCTGCAGCGAACCAAGTATTATGGTATCGGTTCCATGAATAGTTAAGAATTATTAGGTATTAATAGGGATTAGTATTTAATGCAAAAATGAGTACCAATATTCAACTATCAATTGGGCATGAGTCAACGGGCTATAACTTTTACTCATTGTTAACTGTCTAAAAATATGCTTTAAATATAATACATAAAATTATGTCGGTCGAGTTTTAAAAGTTAAATCTAAATACATTTACGTTGATATATGAAATTTTGATTCTCACTTACCAATTTTTTTTTTTTTTTGTTATTGTTGAACCATGTTATTATCAATAATTTGGTATAATTTATTAAAATAATAGTTAACCTGACCCGGCAGTTTATTGATATGAAGACATATGTAAAATGACATCAACTAAGCAGAATAATTCATACTCTTTTGTAAGAGTTTGGGTTTTTTTTTTTTAGTTTAGATATTGAATTGTCGTAGATATAAAACAGAAATATTCCCAAAACGAATGTAAATGTGATGGATCCCAGACAACGCCGGGTTAACACAAATAGTTACATATAAAATTGGCCGCCATTCCTTTAAAAGGCTAGATGACTTGTTTTGATATAAATTCTCCGGATGCTTCTGTTATTCTTTGATCGCACGATTAAACCCAAATCGCTTGCATGACACCAACGCACCTTAGTCTCACATGTTTGCCTATCAAACATTATAAAGCGATCATATAACGCTATTATATAACACATCAGTGTATATTATTAAATAACACTTTTCATTATCATTAATCCCATAGTGGTTTATATATATATATATATATATATATATATATATATATATATATATATATATATATATATATATATATATACATATAGGAAATGTAAATAATTCATTTTTTGGTTTATATATATATATATATATATATATAGGAAATGTAAATAATTCATTTTTTGAAAAAAATAAATAAATAAAATAAAATAAAATTAAAAAATATCAACTCCATATCCTAGGAAGAAATAAATTGCCATTTTTAACTGCAATTTTCTGCAATTTTCTGCAATTAAAGTCATCAGGGTTCATTAATGATTCTAATATGGCGACTTAAATAACTGAAAACTGGAATTTCCAACTTTGGGATCGGTTCCATTTTTTTTTTTTTTGGTCGATTTTGATTACACAATTACTTAGCTATTATTTTGTCAAAGTTTAAAGCTAAAATAGGTCAATGCAAAATCGGTTGGGATTTTTTTGACTCAAACTTTTATTCATTGATTTTATGCATGTGTGTTTTGCGGCATATTAACCTATTCAGATGACTTAATACTGATTTTTCTTTCACCCAAACCTCGCCAGCTGTGTTTCCTATGAATATGTGTAATCTTAGAAATAGTGATTTTAATCGTCTAAGCAGATCAGCGAAATCTGTTTTCCCACCTGCTACTAGTTTCATGCAAACTAGTATTGCCTGTTCCATAACCGTCAGGGACTAAACTTTTTTTTCGATGAGATGGCTGTGTGAACATGAAACAATACCAAAAACAAGAGCTTTCAAAATTTTAATGAACTCCATGCTAGGCAATAGCTATCCATACTGGCGGAAGGTAAAAAATTGAACTGGGTTTACTTTCCGTAGCTTTGTAACACATTTCATCAGCGATGATTCGGATAAAGGGAGAAGAATTATTGTTTTCCAAGTTAACTGACCGATGACAGAATAGACAAAGTGCCACATCAGTACAGGTACTACACATTGTTCCTAGTTTGCAATAGTAAGTTTAATGAACAGGATTTGATTACTTATGAGACTGTTTTTGAAAGGTATTTGTTGACATCGAATTAAAAAATGATCACGTTGCAATCCGTTGTAACTCGTTCCACGGCAAAATTGCGTTTAATGACAAACAGCAGAAGAAAGGAAAGTTCTTTGCGGCTGTGACTAAAATGTGAGTTCTTGTTGTGAATATTTCATGAGGGAAAACAATAGATTGGAGCTCAGTCGAGCATCTAACATAAAAATAATGATAGAGTAGAGAAAGCGAGTAGTCTATAAGATACAAAGTACTGAAGAAAAAAAGTCAATTTTGTATTCTGTGAAGGCAACGAATTGGATAGTGATGTCACGGTGTAAAAATGGCCATCGTGATAAGGTATCGAATGGTTATCCTTCGCTCTCCTGGGAGCTGATAACAATTACATAAAAAAGGCGCCAAAAATATTGTTGCCTAATGGCGTCATACAATTTTTTTTTTTTTTTGACATATGGACTTCTTTTTGCCATCTCCCCGGGGTTTGGGAGTAGAAGAAGTAAGAGCTTCAAGAAAACATCCCAATGAACCCAGCTCACAGACTAAAGAGGAAGACCTTTCATCTTCGCCATATTTCATTTCGGACTTCCTATCCGTGGTCTTACGTAGCGCTAACTCCAAACCTTAACTTCTAAGGGAATTTTTCATTTCCTTGCTTACTCAACCATGTGTGGAAGATACTTTTTTAACACTATTTTATACCTCGTTGAATATTAATACACATGAATTAAGTTGTCATCATATTTAGAATTTCGATTCGGCACAATTTATTATTTAATAAATCTCACATGAATATTATTTTCCAATTTCTGTCCTTGTTGGACACATTTTTTTGACATAATCTTGACTAACCAGCATGACTTTCTCGTGAATATTAATATAGATGAAATATCACATAAGAGTTTTGGTGAAACAGTTCAGTCCGGTGCGTTAGAAAACTTTTATGTGACTGAATTTTGTTCATTTAATGAAAAAGTTAATTACTTCGTGGTAAGTCATTTACTAGGACAAAATGTGAGCCGTTGGGTCAGCCATCAAGCTCAGATTAGATTGTTTGAATTAGGAAAATGTGAATTTGCAAAACAGCTAAATCTAAAAAAAAAAAAATAAAAATAAAGAAGACAAAATTCCTAATTACATTTTCTTCCTCACTATCGCTCTCTCTTTCTTTCTCTGTTGTTCCTTTTTCAAGTAGGGGTTACATAGCATTACCGCTTGTGGGATATTACCTTTTTGTTTATTATGAACTATGCCAACGTTTTCATTGTTTTCTTTCTTTGTTATCTTCGATAATACATACAGAAGAGGGGGGGAATAAAAAAGTATGTGTGTGCGTCTGAGAGAGAGGTAGAGAGAAAGAGAGAGAGAGAGGGAGAGAGAGAAATAAAGATAGAGAAAAATATACGGAAAGAGAGGCCACGAGCTTATTAAATGCATAGGGGCGTGCTACATACATTAAATTGCTGCTCTGGTGCCCCCTCCCTACAGCGTAAATTAACCCTAACCCTAACCCGACTATCAACTTAATCCCATCTTCACTGTGGAGGTTCTAAAATACTAGAAGGCTTTTTACTCTAATACCTTCTTTCATTAAACTCCTAGCCTTTGGAATTCCTTCCCTGTTCCGTTTCCCTGGCATGCAAAAATTTAAATGTAATATGAATAAGCATCTAATAGAACCACTTGGGATTTCCCTTGATAAACATGAACCCTACCTTAGCTATCCCTTTTGTCTCAGTGCCAATTTGACTTTTTTGAGGTGAATAAATGTAAAAACAAAATCAAATTCTCGTGCTTTTAGCATCTTCTTATAAACATGACACAGAAAAATAACTTTGGCAAAGTCTAATGTTCAAGGAGATTCTTTAAAGCAAAAGTTGCCACCGATTGTTATTATTCAGATGGAGAAAGAAAGAAAGAGAGAGAGAGAGAGAGAGAGAGAGTCATAGATATCGTATAAAATAATAGCGAAACGTCAAAGAACATAGAGAGAGAGTGAAAGTGATAGACTTAGTATTAGATAAGTCAATTCGTGAATTAATTGCAAATCGTGGCTAATTAGAAAAAAAAAAAAAACTCGGAGTTTTTTTTTCATAATAACTCTCGAAAATGAGAAATATTGTGTATTTTGTGTGATTAAAGTATATCGTGGAATTTTTTAGGGGAGAAAATGTTCAACTCACATTAAGATTGCAATTCTTATAAAATGTTTTATGATTTTAAGATGAATTTTTAATTGTTTTTATAACCTTTGAGAAACGGTTAAAAGCCAGTATATATATATATATATATATATATATATATATATATATATATATATATATATATATATATATATATATATATATATTATAAATAAATGTGCGCGTGTGCATGTGTGTGTATGTGCGCATGCGGATATGAATATAAGCGTGTGTTATTTAGCCAAATCTTTGCCTTCTCATAAGCCAATCCAATTCATCCAACGTAGAATCTCGCGTCATTTCCCGTGGGACGATGCTACGACGCAGAAATCGGTTATCGGTCGCAATGGTGGGCGTGTCGTTTCCACCTCTGCGATTTCCTTCCGACGAGGTTATTAAAAAATGGAAGAATAACAATGAAAAGCTTTCTTATCTTCATTTAGCCGATCTTGAAACATGTTTTAACCCAGAAGAAACACGTTATCGATGTTATTAAGATATAGCCAAGGTCATGACTATAACAGGCCTAGTAATAAAACATTTGGGAGACTGTATGTTTCCAGTCAGTAAGCAGATACCTTTTTAACTCTTAAAACTTCATTCTTATTGTTTCGAGAAAAATCTAAAAGTGAAACTTATTTCTTATAAAATAATTTTTCTTCAAGTTTTTCAACATATTTTTTTTACCTAAAAGATGGAAAATTGTACTGCTTGAATGAACAAGACTGTCTGCAAAATCTTAGAAATTGACACATAACATTTACAAAATATATCGAATTAGCAAATTTGGTTAAAATAATTAAACCGCTAATCTATACTAAGGATGTTTTTCACTGTTTAACTTTAAAACCAGCGACGAAGATAATAATTCTCAATAAAATTCAGTTTCGACTTTTTGCAATAGACCTTTATATACAATATATAAACTGACTGTACTAAATGCATAATCTCAGCTGAAGTAAATTTCAAAGTTGGTGAGAGTATGATGTGTGTGGCATAAAATTGGCTTACATTTTATTATTAAAAACATCCTGCAGGGATCTACAAAAAAGAAAAGAACTGATAAATTAGAATAAAATATCGAGCTTATAAAAAAAATATGAACATTGGCAAACCGGCTTACTTTACTTTATTTACGGCAATCTACAAACGATTTACAGTTTAAGTGTTTCAGTTAAAGATTCATAACAATTTAAAATATTCACAGGAGATAAATTAGGATAAAATTTGTAAAAAAAAAATGAATACTTATGAATCTTTAACGGTATATGATTAAACAAATATATGATTAACCGATATTGATAAACCAATATATGATTAACGGATATATGATTAACCAGTACCTGATTAACCAATATATGATTGACCAATATATGATTAACGGATATATGAGTAACCGATATATGATTAAGCAATATATGATAAACCAATATATGATTAACCGATATATGATTAATCAATATATGATAAACCAATATATGATTAACCGATATATGATTAAGCAATATATGATTAATCAATATATGATTAAGCAATATATGATTAATCAATATATGATTAATCAATATATGATAAACCAATATATGATTAATCAATATATGATTAATCGATATATGATTAATCAATATATGATTAAGCAATATATGATTAATCAATATATGATAAACCAATATATGATAAATCAATATATGATTAACCAATATATGATTAATCAATATATGATTAAGCAATATATGATTAATCAATATATGATTAATCAATATATGATTAACCGATATATGATTAAGCAATATATGATTAAGCAATATATGATTAATCAATATATGATTAACCAATATATGATTAATCAATATATGATAAATCAATATATGATAAATCAATATATGATTAATCAATATATGATTAACCAATATATGATAAATCAATATATGATTAATCAATATATGATTAATCAATATATGATTAATCAATATATGATTAACCGATATATGATTAACCAATATATGATTAACCGATATATGATTAATCAATATATGATTAACCGATATATGATTAACCAATATATGATTAAGCAATATATGATAAACCGATATATGATTAACCAATATATGATTAACCAATATATGATTAATCAATATATGATTAAGCAATATATGATAAACCAATATATGATTAATCAATATATGATAAACCAATATATGATAAATCAATATATGATTAACGAATATATGATTAATCAATATATGATTAACCAATATATGATAAATCAATATATGATTAACCAATATATGATTAATCAATATATGATTAAGCAATATATGATTAACCAATATATGATTAATCAATATATGATTAACCTATATATGATTAAGCAATATATGATTAACCAATATATGATTAAGCAATATATGATTAATCAATATATGATTAATCAATATATGATTAATCAATATATGATTAATCAATATATGATTAATCAATATATGATTAAGCAATATATGATTAATCAATGTATGATTAAGCAATATATGATTAATCAATATATGATTAACCAATATATGATTAACCGATATATGATTAACCGATATTTAACCGATGGTTTATCAAAACCAATATATTACTAACCAATATATGATTAACTGATATATGATTAACCGTTTCTGTCAAAATATTTTCACATCAGAATTGGGAAAATTATCAAATTTATGACTCAATAAAAATGTTAATTTTATCAAAATTCGGAAAGCAACACTCAGCAATATTAATGTAACATGCATGTGTCAAAATATCATTTTAGTTTCACTTTATTTACACGAGAAGAAAAGCTTGAAAAAAAAAAAAACATTCCTCGCCAGAATATTGTGAAATCATATTTAATTTGTCTAATAACTATTAATCAGATTTAAAGCAAATCTGAAATATTTGAATTTTCAAATGTTAAGTTCTACCCAATTTTTTAAAACCCTTTAAAATACACCCTAAAACTAAAATTTAGTGAATTAAGTGATATCAATAATCGATTGTTAATACGTCAGAAATATCAAAGTTATCTGTAATGTCACTTTCTTTGCATAAAACAAAATTAAATAAAATATAGTTTTTATTCACATGATTTTTTTTAGTACTCAGAAACAGATAGAGCTCTCTCTCTCTTTCTCTCTCTCTCTCTCTCTCTGTATATATATATATATATATATATATATATATATATATATATATATGATGATGATGATGATCCTTCAAGATGATCGCCGTCATATTGAGTTCTCCCAATCTTATCGTCCATGCCATCTCAGATGACAGATAAAAGATAAAAGATAGATCTCAAGTAACATCTGTACATCATTGTATTAAAGTGACAAGCGCTTGTACGACACGAGTGCCACTCTGTAAGTCTCAGCAACAATAACTCAGTGACAAGCCATTGCAAGATGTCTGGTAATTGCTTTGACCGCAGATTTATCGTAAGAGTTGTTCTCTCCTAAAAGGATTGTGGAAGAATATACGTAGGAGAAACTCAACGTAATTTAAATAAAAGAATATATGAGCATAAAAGAGATGTAAAAAACAACAATACACTCAACGCCATATTTTGTCACATCATGGAAAACGACCACTATTTTGATTTTAACAAAGCAACTTTCCTTAAACACATACATAACAGATCCACACGACGTTTAATTGAGTCAGCTATAATCTCCCATTCTAGCAATATAATTAAGCAAAGAAAAGGTTTTTTCCACGTTGCTCCCTTTCTGTCGAAAATAATTATTAAAGAAAACAACTTAGACACCGGTTAAACGCGGAAAAAAAAATCGTAATTTCACTTAATTTTATTTTTATTTTACTTATTTACTGTATTTTATCATTATCTATTTTTAGACTCCATTTTATCACCTCCTATTCTTATTTTTAGACACCATCTTTTAAGTTACTGCGCTATTTTATCCCAATTCAATTATTTCTAATTAAAAAAAAAAAAAAAAAAATTCTTTCGTAATCTCGTGTCATTTTATTTATTTAATCTATCACCGCTATATTTCCAAACACAATTTTTAATCTCTACGATATTTTATCTTTTAGACGCAATCCACTACACTAGTTTACTCTAATTAGTTCTTCTCTCATAAAATGTATATACATGTATATATGACATCTAATTTACATAAGGAAAACACGCTGCTCTCCCCCATCATTATATATAGCCCCAATCCTCCGACTCTCTCGTCAATGACCATCCCTCTTGAAGAAGCCCGGATAAATCGGGCGAAACGTTGAGTATCCAGGTCCTTCCACCTCCATTTTATTTCATATATATACGGTATAATCGCGTTGACGCACCGGTTCTCGTCAGATCACCGAATTTAAGCAACGTCGAGCTTGGTTAGTACCAGATGGGTGACTATTTGGGAATTCTAGGCGCCGTATGAGCTCTCCGCTTATCTTGGCCTTTGTTTCCAATCGTCATGTGCACACTTCACTTGCCACTGGTATTTAACAATGTCGACTAAGGAGATATGGGGTTGGAGATTGCGCACCTCCTGTCACAAAAATTTCACGCGCAAGCACTCCTTCGTGGGTATCCCTGCACTGAAACTAAAGCTGCTTTCAGGACCGCCAGCAACCACTGTAAAAGAGTAATAAAAAATGCAAAAGAACTATATGCTCAATCCGTTAAATCCAAAATAGCTGAGCAGCGGCTTGGTTCCCACCAGTTCTTGCAAATAGCAAATAGGATCCTGAACAGAAAAGTGCGTTCTATCCCAACCATTATCAATGGACCAGAGGTCATCTCGACAGCATCCGACAAGGCCAAACTATTTGCCAAGAACTTTGCAGCAAATTCTACCCTGTGCGACGAAGGCCACCAACTCCCCGTATTTCCTCCTATAACAGACAACACACTATGCAACATACAAATATCTGTGCGTGAGGTCGCCAAGCTAATCAAGAACCTTGATTCCAGTAAAGCAACTGATCCTGACGGTATTCCAATTATAGTATTAAAAAAAGCTCCAACCAGAACTTGCCCCCATACTTACCAAACTGTTTAAGCGTTGCTTTAGAAGTGCTACCCAACACCCTGGAAAACCTCATCAGTATGCCCTGTATTTAGGAATTCAGGTGATAAGTCATCTCCCTCTCAGTACAGACCAATAAGTCTCCTTTGTGTCATGAGTAAGTTGCTGGAATCCACAATAAATAGAGAAGTAGTTAACTACCTCAGCAGAAATAACCTTCTTAGCGAAACGCAATATGGTTTCCGTTCTGCTAGATCTACAGCAGATGTGCTAACGGTTATATCTCATAGGATTAGAGATTCTCTCGACAAAGGCTTCATTTCTAGGGCAATTGCTCTTGACATATAAAAGCCCTTTGATAAGGTTTGGCATAAAGGCCTACTTCACAAGATTTCCAGCTACGGTATAACTGGAAATGTTTTCTAGATCATTAAATCATTTCTCTCTTATAGACTCATAAGAGTAGTGGTTGATGGGCAGAAATCAGAGGCCCACAGTATTAATGCTGGAGTCCCTCAGGGGTCAATCCTGGGCCCAACTCTCTTCCTGATCTACATCAATGATCTCCCAAAACACATACTAAAATCTTTCGTTGACATCTATGCTGATGACACGACTATCTATGGCAACACATCAAAGGCCGTAAATGATGATGCTCTCTCTCATTCTCTCTCCTCTGATCTTGAGCGCGTGGTACAGTGGGGGAAGAGGTGGCTGGTTACCTTTATTGCATCTAAGATCAAGCTCCTATCTCTACATCATAAACGCATCCCCATCTGGCATCAATTGAAATGGATGGCTCTCGTCTAGGGGAGGCCCCATGTTTTGATAAGCTTCTGGGTTTGATCTTTACCCCTGATCTCAAATGGAACACATACATCAAGTCTGTGGCCAAGGTCGCTGGGAAAATGGTGGGATCCTTCTACCGCTCCAGAAGATATCTTACTAATGATGCAATTTTCTATCTATATAAAAGCCAAGTACGTCCAAGGATGGAGTACTGCTGCCACATCTGGACAGGAGCTGCTAAAAACAGCCTATCCTACCTTGACAGAGTACAAAATAGACTTCGTGGCTTAGTGGGGGATGCCCTTTTCTCTTCCCTGCAACCTCTTTTCCACAGAAGAGACATAGCGAGCCTATCTTTGTTCTATCGTTATTTCCATGGCAAGTGCTCGTCTGAGCTCTATTCTCTGGTCCCCCCCCCTCGCCAATTTTGGAAAAAAAAACCCTGACTAGCTGAAACCACCGTTAATAATTTTCCCCACTCCCTACCTGTGCCTAAATCAAAACGTAGATTCCATGAACAAAGCTTCTTTTTTAGAACTGCACGCCTGTGGAACTCCGTTCCGCTTGCCTGTTTCCCTCCCGACCTCAACCTGGATGTGTTCAAGTCCAACACAAACAAATTCCTGATGAACCGCCCCCTTAAGTAATGACACTTTATCAATTCTCCAATACTATTACTACACTATCCCACACAATAACCCTTATTCCCGAGTGGCCCTTGGGCCTTGATAAGTGGTGACCTCCATGTAAAAAAAAAATCCATAGTTTGTCAAAGACTGAAGGAACCTTGTATGTATGTATGTATGTATATATATATATATATATATATATATATATATATATATATATATATATATAAGAGCAAACAGTTAATAAAACATGATAAAAAACACTTTGAAAAAGAGTTAAAAACATATTTAATCTGAAAAGGAAACACTTGATAAGTGGATAGTCCTTAATCCGTGGAGTTTCGAAGAACTACTTTCCTTCTCATCAGAGGGTAGGAATTAGCAAGTAATCAAAGATCTTATTTGATAAGCAGAGGGAATATGGTGAAGAAAAAGGTGGTTACACGTGAATGGATAGTCTGGTGAAAGGTAAATTATCCAATGATGGTAAAATCCAAAAATATATAAACCCAAGAAAGTTAATTGAATTTCCATTCGCACAAGTAAAATTCAAGGAAATCACGTAATTTGAAGATGGTCCAAAATAATCTAAAAGGCCGAAATCCATGGAATAATTCACAAATATGTACAAGGAAAAGGGGAAAAATTCCAATAATATTAATAAAAGAAAAATAAGATATGCGTTTGACACGGCTGCCGAGACATAATGTAATTAAGAAAGATCAGGGAAGAAGAAGAGAAAAAAAACAGTGAAGAAGAGAAAAAAATTAAATGATGATAGAATTAAATATAAAATTTGTATACAAAAATGTGAGTTAGTAATTAATATTTGAGTGATGGGGGGGGGGGGTTACTATACACAGATTCGAAAAAGTTGTCCAAAAACAAATGAAAGCAAAGGTAAGGTAAGTTACATTTCTACCTAATTGGATAATTGTTTAGTGTTTTTATGTAAGGTAAAATGTTTAATCGGCTGGAGAAACAGAAATGGTTTCAGACTGTTGAATACGTTAAGTTTGGGAAATTAAGTTGAAAACTAAAAACTATACAATACAGTGTCAAAAACCCACCGAATATGTTACCATGACATAGGCTGACATAATCGGTGGGTTTGTGACAGTATTTTGTATAGTTTTTTAGTTTTAACTCACTTTCTCAAACTTAACATAATCAACAGTGTCCGCCACCATTTGTATCTTTCAAATACATCGATAAACACTGTTTTTCGAGCTGACTAAACGTTACATTAAATTAAAAGGGTTTGTATTAACGGATACAAAGAAGTTGTCAAAAAATGAATATATAACAAATAAATGTTATCAAAGGCAAGAAAAGTAAATGTTCTACCTAACTGGATAAGATTGTAGTGTTTTTATGTAATGTATAATGTTTAATCAGTTCAAAAACATGCAGTGTTTATCGGTATATCTGAAAAATACAAATGGTGGCAGACTGTATCGAACACGGGAAATTTTGGGAAAATGAGTTTAAACTAAAAAACTATACAAAATACTGTTAGGAACTCACTCAATATATGTTACTGTGATGTAGGCTGACATATATAATCAGTGGTTTTAAATTTTGATCGATACAGGTAACGACTTTTAAGAGTCCCTTTTAGTGATTACCTGGTTTGAGGATAAATGGCAAATCTGCCCCAAAAATCCGGTATTATTTTACTTGAAGGCCCGTCTCATGTTCGTATATAGCGAAATATTTTATTGTAGATTTCAGTGTACTAAAAACGAATCTGCAAACCGTTTCCGTCGCAAAAAGAAAGTTTTCATAATATGAAGAAATTATTTTTTCGAAAAGTGGATGATCACTTTTCAATTTAAATTTAACTTAGAATGAGCACCCACTTTCTGGCCAGCTGAGAGAGGGGCATTTTTCTGTGTGTGTGGGGGGTGGGGGGTGGCGGCCGACCCCCCGCCCCTCTAACCAATTTAAGCAGGTAATTTTAAAGGATTTTCCAAGGGTAGAAAGAAAGCCCCCACCCCAAAAATCGTGGCCACAAAGTGGGTGATCATTTTACGTTAAATTATTATGGAAAAGTGATCCTTCACTTTTTTAAACCAACATTTCTTCATATCTTGGAAATTACTCGTTTGCCTTAATTATAAAGGTTATTTTCGCTTTCAGTGACCCCGAAAACCTATAGGAGTGGTAATTTTAAAGGAATTTTCGAAGGTGAAGTAATTCCTCATATTTACCTTCTCCCCCCCCCCAATAACATAAGAAATTAAGAATTAGACAAATTTATGGTGCTAATGCACTTACCGATCCGTACTATTTTTTTAATCGTATTTCCAAGTTTAATTAAAGTTTTTTTTATTCAATTGTATTCTAAATACTGTTAATGCTTCAGTACTGTTCCTTGTCTGCTTAAGTTTAATTTTTGTTTATTAAATTGTTAGGTGAAAGTCCAGAATAGTTACAAAACACCCTCTTCTCCCCATGTTAAGAATGGCTTTTTAAATAATAACGTTATTATTTCAGCACAGATCATTAACGGCATGCGTACCCAATTTCTTTAATAAAGAAAAAGCATTCATATTTTAGAATAGATGCAAAACTCCCTCCCCATGTTAAGAATAGCTTTTTAAATAACGGTATTATTTCAGCACGGTACCTTCTCTGCATAAGTACTATCTTTTGTTTATTAAATTGTTAGGTGAAAATATAAAATAGTTACCGAACACTCCCCATTTCCCATGTTAAGAATGGCTTTCTTAATAGCGTTATTTCAGCACGGTACCTTCTCTGCAAAAGTACCATGTTTTGTTTATTAAATTGTTAGGTGAAAGTACAGTACTCATGCAGAGAGTGATCCGTGTTGTAATAATAACGTTAATATTTAAAAAGCCATTCTTAACATGGGGAGGGGAGGGTGTATTTTAACCTTACAATTGAATAAAAAACATAATAAAACTGTAATTGCCTGGAAATACGATTTAAAAAATAGCGCGGACAAAAAAAAACAAACAAACTGTACTTTACCAATCAATCTTATATCGAAAAACAACATTATTATATAATAAAGAAAAAATGTGTAAAATTAAAAAATTGAGAAGATAAACAAATGAATTATGTTTTTTTTTAATAGCGTTATTTCAGCACGGTATCTTCTCTGCATATGTACCATCTTTTGGTGATTAAATTGTTAGGTGAAAGTATAGAATAGTAACAAAACGTCCTCCCCATGTTAAGAATGGCTTTCTAAATAACGTTATTATTCTATTATTGATCCGTGTTGTAATAATAACGTTAATATTTAAAAAGTCATTCTTAACATGGGGTGGGGAGGGTGCTGGAAATACGATTTAAAAATAGCGCGGACAAAAATAAACTGTACTTTACCAATCAATCTTATATCGAAAAATAAAAAAAAACTAAAAAAGCAAGCGAAAAACATTTTTTTTTTTTGCCTTATATAATAAAGAAAAAATGTGTAAATTAAAAAATTTGGAAGATAAACAAATGAATTATGTTTTTTTTTTTTTTTTTTTTTTGCTTATCGAGTTAACAGAAAATGAAATCTTTCGTCAATTCGTGGCTGTGAAATGAATCGAACCGGAAGTTCAGTTTTATCAACAGAACATATTCGCAGTAACGGTTAAAAAATATATTTATTTTATTTAATATTTTAATTTTAATAATTCGCGAGGTAAATTTATTTTAATAACATAAAAACATACCTCGACTCTAAAAATGGGTTGTCTGAAAATTTCAAATAAATTGGTAACGTAGAAATATGGTTTTATTCGTTTAAAACGAACCGACATTTACATTTATATATATATATATATATATATATATATATATATATATATATATATATATATATATATATTGAGTTTCTATAGGAGTATATATTTTAAAAATCTATATTCATTATAATGTCGTCAAAATGTTACAAATAAGCTGAAAACCTATTTTGGCTTTCGCAGCATGTATAATGGTGATAAGCAAAAACAGAATCAGTCCATAATTATGATGTAAAGAGGGAGGCTCTTCCCCATTTTTTTTTCGAATATAATTTATTTGCCCTCATATTTAATTGATGTTATTAACGTTTATGTAATTAATCTATCGGAGGACACGTGTGCATTAGTTAGGTTGAAATTTTGCTCATATGTGTCTTTTCATTTTTTAAGAAATTGTAAACCTAACCAATAAACACAAACCCTCCAATTGATTTATAGTGTAATTAGGTAAAGCTTCACAGATTTAATCAAATACAAACAGATCGATTGACCCCTTAGAGGTAACACCACATATCGTACACGAATAGTAAGTCTACAACTTATATATCTTTTAGTATAGCATTTTTTTTCACTGATAAGGATATCATCTATTGAACATTAAGCAAACTACAATTCTTGGCCTTCGGGCCAGGATCAAAGTGTAGTATCTGTTCTTCAAATGCTACACTACACATGTTTGGTCTCTGTTAATGAAGGAGAAATCCTTCATGATTGATACATTTTTTATTTTTGTTACTCACTAGAGTGCCCCTTTCTCGGGAGTTGGTCCCCCACATATTAAATACCGACCTCATATCTTACTCATCTCTCGTGGGGAGGCAAGTAAAATAACAAAACAAAAAAAACCCCTGAAATATAAGCATTCCCCCAAATATAAAAGAATATCTACACATAAACCCTTCAATGACAGTAATGCACCTCCATCCGCTAAATGAATATCAGTCGATCACACAACTCGGCGACTGAGACACCCATCATCATTAAATATTGAAACAGGTTAATAAAAATACTTTTTGAATGATACTAAGCAACGATTAGGGTTCACACAGACCATAGACTGACCCTATTAGCTCGATAGTTTCATCAAAAGGGACATTGAGCGAATTCACCGGACGATGAGACTGATGGTCGCTGAAATTCATTTATCAAACTTCATTTCGTGAATCAGCCAAGATTTGATATGAATTGTACCGGATTTTTCTAAACAGTAAACGTCTGTCAGTGTCGATGAACTCATAGTACTTTATGGATAATAATAAGTCATATTAAAAAAAATACCCCCCCACACACACACATAGATAGATAGATAGATAGATAGATAGATAGATAGATAGATAGATAGATAGATATCGCGCAGATTATCGTCGGTCTTGGGAAGAAATTCGGTTCTGGGAAGAAATTCTGTTCTGATCACAGAGTTCAGTTTGATGCAAAATTCTTAGAAAAGAGTTTGACTTTGTCAGATTCTCATGAAATTATCTCAGGCCCATTGATGATGGTTGCGATTGAGGACTCGAATTTGTTCATGGTTTGTTATTCGCCAAAACCTATGGGAAGCCTCTGTTCTTCTACTTTGGACTTGATGGGCTAAGCATGTGACGTTAAGCATGTGATGGGCTAAGCATATGATGGTTTTGTGTTTTCTGTCATCAAATTTGCAGTGATTGTACGCAGTTCTAAAGGCGACACTAATTTCCAAACACCAAAGACGTTTAAATAAATTGAATTAGTGGTTTCTATGCACAACAATAACAGCACACTCATGGGTATACCATGGCGTGTTGTTCGGTTCCTGTTGTTTTTTATAGGATATGTAGTTTTCTATGCCGATAATTAACCAATTAGTTGTTGGATGCTATAACGGACGCAATCTATTTAAACATAGAGCGTGGTGGTAGTGCCGACATGGACATTCGGAAAATATCCCAATCAGCTATCGAGTATCGATCCACAGTTCGATGGAAAAAGGATATTTGAGGTTTTGTAATACTTTCTTTTTAAATTTATTGAAACTACCGCGTGATCAGAAGATCCTAACGGAAACAGAAGAGAAGATGAACACAATTCAGAAAATTTGAAAATTATCCGTCAACATCGGCAGCCGAGTGGTTTGTTATCTGTGTGAGGTCATAAGCAAGAGATCATGACAAAATCTCATTTCGTCATCTACTTCAAGGTTTTATCTATTTTCCAAGATTGAAACTTAACACGGAATTGATATTTTGAAAGGGTATAATATCGTTATCAACAGTTGCAAAACAAAGTCGAGTGAGTTCACAAATATAAAAAAAAGAAACCCCCTCTTCTAAACGCAACAGAAGAATCAATAAAAATGTTTTTTAAATAAAAATATTAAATAAAATCGAAATAAAAGAACGGAAAAAAAAAACTTTCTGAAAGACACAATAACTACAGACAGTTATTACGAACACGGAAATCGACTATGAGGAAACACAAATCGAATGAGAATCGCTTTCTTGAATTGGTGAAAGCGAGCTACACCTAATAGTGTAATTTGATTAAAATAATTCATGCACTGCACATCTAACGATCGAGCACTTGCTTTTTTTTTATTCAACTAGTTAATTAAATATACATATATTGTGAAACATTAAGCAATAAAATAATTTTATAATTTTGCATAGTTTTTAACAGACGTGAGCTTCACTGTTAATGCACTTGTTAAAGTTCCCGACAATTGACATTGCCGTTAACACCCCGAATCCGTCCGCAGTCAGCCATTTTGATGAAGTACAGTAACGGCGTCCATGCATACCGAGCTTAGCTATATATATATATATATATATATATATATATATATATATATATATATATATATATATATATGTATGTATGTGTGTGTGTGTGTGTGTGTACCAAATATAGGGGACAACACATATGTATATAAGAGAGTTAACTATCTCAAACAATAAGATATTTCAAACTTACTGGCAAACTCCCTTTTTATCGAGAAGAACAATTACAAATAACTGAGATACGTACACATGTATATGTGAATGTGTAAAATCGGCGGCGCGCCAGTAAAGAGTGTAAAAGGGAGGAGCTTGGTTTGATGGTTTGATGGTTTGATGGGAGGAAACGCGTTTGTCCAACCATAATTCTGGGGACACACTTTGACCTTACACCGTCCAACTATGTT
This sequence comes from Euprymna scolopes, assembly GCF_053919585.1. Classification (NCBI taxonomy): domain Eukaryota; kingdom Metazoa; phylum Mollusca; class Cephalopoda; order Sepiida; family Sepiolidae; genus Euprymna; species Euprymna scolopes. The sequence continues at coordinate 25,044,164 of NC_136526.1, read as the reverse complement.
AGTGTGTCAGTGTAAAATATAAGACAGAAAAACAATGTAATAGCTAGGATGCTAATAACTGTCCACCATTGTTTTCGGATGAATACGAGACACCGGTAACAATTTGTAAGTGGTGGGCTAGGGTGGAGGCTGTACTCAGCCGAGAACAATAGGAATCCTGCGAAATAAAAGTGATCATGGCCTTTTCGCCTCAACAAATCCAACTAATTCTTATACAAACACAATTGCATGGGTAACCTAATGACAAATTACCATTTATATACATCTTCGACTCTATGATAAAAGCAATAGTACCGCGCGTGCGCACACACACACACACACACACACACACACATCCATTTATGTTTTGAAAAATTATATTATCTGAATGAAATTTAAATATGAAAAAATTATAAATTCTATTTTGCTCTATCTTGTATATTGAGCAATTCTTATTTGGCTGGGATTGTCTTATATAAAATATTACCTCAAGAATAAGTAGTTAATAAAACATGTTAAAAACACTTTGAAAAAGAGTTAAAACATATTTAAATCAACTTTTTCTTCACCATGTTCCCTCTGCTTCAATTTTTGTTACCAAGTACTTACTTGTAGTTTCATCAAATACTTTTGCAAGCAAAATCCGATCCTGCATTTTACTAAATCCTACCCTCTGATGAGAAGGAAAGTATTTCTTCGAAACTCCGCGGATTAAAGACTTTCCACTTATTTTGTGCTTCCCTTTTAAAATTAAATATGTTTTCATCTCTTTTTCTAAGTGTTTTTTAACATGTTTTATTAACTAGTTGTTCTTATTATAATCTCTATTTCCTGTTTGGTTTTATCGAGCTTTTACATCTGGTTGAGATTACTTTATAAATATTAACTCTTCAATATTTATAATATACTTTAGTTTTACCATCTTGGATTATTTTGGTAAACCTAATTGTAATTCTTATTTCATATATATATATATATGCATATATATATATATGCATATATATATATATATATATGCATATATATATATATATATATATATATATATATATATATAGAGAGAGAGAGAGAGATTTTGTTTCTTTTTGTCTTTGCGATACGTTTTGAATGAATTCAATTATTTACGAAAGTACATTTTTACCTAAATGCGAGGTGGAAATAATTTTCCCTTTAACCAATTTGGTACCCCCACGTGGGGAGCGGCATATATATTATTTTTAAAATATAATTATCCACTGACACGTATTTCGTCGACTACGACTCATCAGACTGGCTGAATCTAGCGAGATTCGAAATCGGAACCCCACGGTATTGAGCCTAAGCCCCTTACCGCTCATCCATTTCGCACGACTGTTTGGATATATCGCGATTTACTTAGATGTTGTTTGTTGCGACATGTTTTGAATGGATTACATTATTTACGAAAGTGCATTTATGTATGTATGTATGTATGTATATATATATATATTAGAATGCTGTGATACGTTTGAAACTGATATAATAATTAATTCAAATTTTAACATAAATGGTGTATACATGTGTGTGTGTGTGTGTGTATGTGTGTGTGTGCGCGCGCTTGTGTGCGTGTGTGTCTATTACATATTAGTGGATTCGATCAGAAATTTGGTGTTCTACTCTGGTGCCATACGTTCATTATTTCACATAATTGCTCAAACGTTGTCAGTTAAATCAAAGGTTTATTTACTTTTACTAAATTTGAAAGCTGATAAATTAAAAGTAACACATTTGTCTTAATTTGTTACTTATTCGTAAAAGTAATGTCAAATGACCTATTCGTAGGTGTGGGTGGGGTGAGGGGAACTTTTCTCTAGGGAATAACTAGTGAGCATCTCTCGTAGAAGTCAGAAACACCCTGTTATTTTGTTGGCCTCCGAGCAAGTTTTTCATAAGGTCATGATCGCGCACAGATTGGCGCCTCCAAGGTGTAGTAGGGAGGTGTAGTGTTAACACTGTCGGACCAAATGTGGTGATTTTCGCAGTAAGACTGTTGTAAAATATATATTTAATTTTAATTATCTTCCTTGAAAATTAATAAACATATATTTTAAGAAAGATGTTAGTATTTTATACGTTTTTATTAAATCACTTTAATGAATCACTTTAATTAATATCCATTAAAATACTATTAAAACATGTATGTAGGAAAGATATATGAACTGATTCAAATAATTATGAAAATTTAGCATTCAAATAACCGTCTTTGTATCGCTTTGTATTGATTATTTAAAAAATATTTCATTATTCAAATATATGTTATGTAGTTTTTCGACTCTACTAAATGTATAGTATTTCCACATATTATACTTTTTATTGACTTACATCCGTATTATAATCAAAGCAGCCTATTTTATGCTATACAACATAATATAACAATAAAAAACTTTCATATTTATTCATCTATCTATCTATCTATCTATCTATCTATCTATATATATATATATATATATATATATATAAGAAAGCGGACATTCGCCGGTAGTCGAATGGAAAATAATAAGACAAGCTACCACGTGCAGATATTTAGACGACCCATGTAAATTATGCCTCCATGAAAAATTTGCTATCCTGTATTTTAAAGAACCCCAAAATCTATTAAACTGTAGACGAGAAATAGCAAACAACTGTGTTCACAAAATAAAACTTACTCTAGGATAGCGATACAAAATAGCTTTAAAACTAGCAATAACAATGGAAAACAAACAAATAAATACATTAAATAAACATGAATATACATAAACGATCACACATATATGTATATATATATGTATATATATGTGCATGTATGTGTGTCCACAGGTATATTTATATATATATATATATATATATATATATATATATATATATATATATATATATATATATATATATATAAAGGAAAACGTCTACCTTAAACCACTAACCTAGTTCTAAAACAGATCCTTTGTTCGATAAAATGCATGCCCACTGGCTGATAGGAAGGGGCGCGGTGGATACTAGAAAGCTGATTGGCTAACTAAAAATCCTCAACATACATAAAAACAAGAAACAACCACAGAATTCGCGCATAAGCCTGACGAATCCTATAGCGGATGAAACGCAGAATATTCAGTGTAGCTTAATCGCCATATATATTTTATAAATTACTAACTAGCTCTACCCACCTATTGAGCACTTTTGAAGTAAATACTTAAAGTTTACGCATAAATTTATACTTTCGTATATTAAATTTATGTGAGTAAATGAAGTAGTTATATATATATATATATATATATATATATATATATATATATATATATATATATATATATATATATATATATACCAGAATGAAAAAAGTGACATTGCACAGGACTTAATGCGGATCACCAGAATGCAATATTATGTTTCTATTATTTTCTTTGTTTTTATTGTCCCCCCTTTTTCACGTTTCGCCCTCATTCTTTAATATTGCCGAAAGAACCTGAAATATTGGAAAACTCTCTAAATTAATGTCTCATATAATATAAATTTCATTAAACTCGCATATATATGTGTGTGTGTGTGTGTGTGTGTGTGTGTGTGTGTGTGTGTGTGATGTTTTAAAGGAATTTTGTTCCCCTGGGTAAATAGAGGTTGGGGTACATAGACATTTGGCAGAGAGTGACCTAGAGATTCGGGGCCACTTCCATTGTCTTATTCAAAGAATTTTATGCATGCGATATAAATTTTATCAAAATATGTTGGAAGAAAGTTCGGCCCCACAGCTTCCTTTGGTTGGGAGGACACTTTAAAAATCGGGACCTCTTCCATAGTATTTCGCAGAAAATGTTATACTTATGTGTGCGTGTGTGTTATTTTTACCAATGTTTATTTAAATGAAAAATAGCTGCCTAAATAAACATAATTAAAATATCATAATTTTGCAGAGCAACATGATACCACTGCTCAGGAATTTTGAATTAATTTACCATTGCCCAAGAATTAATTCGAAAATACATCGTGAAACTTCATGACATGCTGGGGGACTGGATTCCGCTAATTTCCTTTCTTATCTAGTTTTCTTAGCCCATCCTTCAATTATCTCTCAGCCGAAGATGATTCGACGCAGAATCGAAAACGTTTGTGATACCTATACGAGATATATTAACTTTTTGATTTTCCCACAAAAAAAAGAGAATAAAATATTTGAAAAAAAAAAAATAATTAAACAGACATCTTTAATAATGTCTGTTTAACACAGCGTTAGTCGATTGGTAAAACTGCCGACTATCAACGTAATGATTCTAGGTTTAATACTCGGCTAGGGAAAATGCTAGTCTAGCTACACTGATAAGTTGTGATACAACGAAACAGTACTGTATATAGATGACTACACACACACACGCGCGCGCGTGCACACACACAAATATATATATATTTATATACATATATATATATATATATATATATATGTATATATCATTAAACATCTACTGATAATGTCTGTTATTAAAAGAACGCATTCTCATAAAGTACATCTCTTGTCTGCTTTGTAAGTGCTTTCAATTTCTTGCTGTATTTCCACTCTGATCCCCACAAGGTTCGTTTGTAGGTATGCTTCTGATTAGTTAAACTTTCGTTAAAGAAAATTTTGCTGATTATAGCGACCTACTTTACCCATCGTAATAAAACAACTGGTCCGACTAGACACATACACCGCTGTTACAAAAACAATGCCCTCCCTCTTCCTTCATGGGAGTTAAGTTCAACTAGCAGGTACTAGCTCGGAAAACAATGACCCCATGACCTCTAGCTAGGATATCGAGAGGTGCAGGCGCTTGTGATTGTGTTAAACTGATATCGCCGAAGGGGATAAGTTTTGATAACATTGGGTGATTCGGTTCAGAGATATGATCACCAAATAGAATCAGTTATCCAAAGAAATGGTTTGAATTAGCAGAAAGTAATTTGAAAAATGGGGGCGTGGCCTGTGACCAGTAAGATAACCAATCGACATGAAGCAGGGAGCAAGTTATCTTATTTACTAACTGTACCGACCGAGCACTTCCCCGGATCTTCGTACGTTTATTTTTGTTTTGCATCATTTAAAACTTAACTCTCCCCCATGTTTTTTTGCCAATGTATTAAAAATAATGGGTGGAAATTGATTAATGTTTGAAAGTGTATTCGCTCAGGTTGTTCTTTCTCTCGAATTGTGCAAACAATTATTAAGTATAGATTTGGATTTGATATGTTTGAAGAAAATTCAAAGAAACTATCAAACTGAACTTCACATTCTATTGTGTTTGTTGCTCATGATTTCATTCTAACTTCATTTGATCGCATGAAATTTTATTGATTGATTTCATTTCCAACTTACATGTTTGGATCATTTTTTGACATAAAACCTGGATGAAATCTAAACAAACATCTCCTACCTTCGCTTGATCTGCTTTTGTTTTCTTTTTTGCGACACATTAACATTTTTTTTTTACTTCCGCAATAACTGTTCAATGTTCTTACCTGTAAAAGAGAGAAAATATATCTTAGATTCATGACAAACATAGCGCGTAAATGAAAAAGTCATAAGTGGTAATATATATATACACACACATATAGATATAAAAAATCGATACATAAAATAGATCTTCTCATAAAATTTAACGTAGGCACATGAAATAATAATAATAATAATAATAATAATAATAATAAGAAGAAGAAGAAGAAGAAGAAGAAGAAGGAGGAGGAGGAGGAGGAGGAGGAGGAGAAGAAAAAGAAGAAGAAGAAGAAGTTCACCATGGTCGTCTGTTCTACGTATCGAATTAAAAAAAATATATATACTAACTGAATAGCGTAAATCTTTTATTCAAAATAACATCATTTAACTATCTCCCCATCAATGCACAGTAAATCTGGCAAATAAATCCATCCACGCCCTCTACGTTCAGTAGAAGGCACTCCTAACAGCAAAGTTTAAACTATCGCTAAATGCCTCGTCAACTTGCACATTTGGAACGTGTAAAGGATGGAGAGAACACGCCATTTCTATTATTTTAACGAAGGCCGCCATTTTAAAATAGTACGCTGGACTTTAGTTTGTGTCCCAAGTATTTTTGAGAAGCAAGTAATAAAAAAAAAAAGTCTTATAAACTCCAGACAAACTATCTGCCGTTGATAAGACCAAAAAGAGTTCTAGACACATGGCGGACGAACAGTAAATAATTTTCTTGTTAAAAGATTTTTTTTCTTTCTGTAAAAATTGTTGTTAGTTTTTTTTAATTGAAATGTGACCAGATTATTCCAAAAAATGTGACCAGAATATTAAAAAAATGTGAGCAGATAATTCCAAAAAAGGCGACGAGAATCTTCCAAAAATGTGACCAGAATATTCCAAAAAATATGACCAGAATATTCCAAAAAATATGACCAGAATATTAATATTCCAAAAAATGTGACCGGAATCTTCCAAAAATGTGACCAGAAGCTTTCAAAAAATGTGACCAGAATATTAAAAAATGTGACCAGAATATTTTAAAAAATGTGACCAGAATATTAAAAATAATATGACCAGAATCTTCCAAAAAATGTGACCAGAATATTCCAAAAAATGTGACCAGAATATTCCAAAAATGTGTTACCGGAATCTTCCAAAAAATCTGACCAGAATCTTCCAAAAAAAAAAAAAAAAAAAAAGACCAGAATATTCCAAAAAATGTGACCAGAATCTTTCAAAAAATGATGAAAATTGTAACACCATGTTAATTCCACATTACAAAGTCTCGCTTAAACATGGGAGGAGGAGCTATACTTAAATATTTCCTTAAACTTGGAATAGAGCAACGGACTTATACTAAGTAGATATTAATAAACCCCACTTACCCTTTTTTCTTTGTCTATCTGTATCTGTTCATGTCCTTCATGTATGTGTGATAGTTCATGATACCTCCCACACACACAAGAGCTATAAACTATCCCTGCGCTAGAACCACAGGTAAAACAATTCTGGGCTTGGTGTAGTCACAAACACCACAATATGAAAAATGTCCAATACAAATAACATAAACCGTAGAATCCGGAAGAAAGTGTCATGATCGGCAAGTGCTCCCTCGGTAGCCAGCATGGGGGACCCGGTCATCATCCTGCGAATGTTGGCTTACTTTCTAATTTCACAAACACAAATAACACGGACACTGGCAATACCAACCAAACGCAGCACAGCCAAGATAATCACCACAAGAAACGCAGCACAGCCAAGATAACCACCACAAAAAACGCAGCAAAGCCAAGATAACCACCACAAAAAAACACGTAGGAAAAAATGGACAATGAAAGAGAATATATTCGTACTAGAAGTCATCCTAAATATAGATATGGAGGTTATCGGAAACTTCTGAAAAAGCTATAGGACACTAATAAACAGCCAGGTTACCCAAATCGTGTTTTGTATGGAAATGTGCGCACGACTAGTGATAAGAAAAGGAAAACTGGAGACGACAGAAGGCATGAAACTACCCAATCTAACGGAGATGAGGGCACTAGGAGAACAAGACGTCTATAAATACCTGGTAGTTCTTGAAGCAGACACCATCAAAGCAACAGAAATGAAAGAGAGAATTGGAAAGAAATACCTCAGGAGAACACTTGTGGAAACGAAATTATACAGCAGAAACCTTCTATGGAGGTCAGGTGCGAACGAACACCCCATAATTTTATTATACCTTATTTCTTCAAGCTGAAACATAATTATCAAAGTATACTTACGCAGATAGATATGAAAAGTCTATTAAAGTTTGTCCCTATTTCCATTCCATGGAGGCCAGGCGCGAACGCAGACCCCACAATTTTATCATACTTATATTTAAGTTAAAACATACTTATCAAAGTATTCTTATGTACATATATATCAAAAACACTTGTAAACGTTTTTTTTTTTTATTATTTTTAAATTTTTTATTTCCATACTTTGTGGACCAGGCGCGAATTTTAATTACGTTTTACAATTTTTTTAAATTACGTTTTACATTTTTTTAAATTACGTTTTACATTTTTTTTAATTACGTTATACATTTTTTTAAAGTACGTTTTACAATTTTTTTAAATTACGTTTTACATTTTTTTTAATTACGTTATACATTTTTTTAATTACGTTATACATTTTATTAAATTACGTTTTACAAATTTTTTTAAATTACGTTTCACATTTTATTAAATTACGTTATACATTTTTTTAAATTACGTTTTACAATTTTTTTAAATTAGGTTTTACATTTTTTTAATTACGTTATACATTTTTTTAAATTACGTTATACATTTTTTTTAATTACGTTTTACAATTTTTTTAATTACGTTTTACATTTTTTTTTAATTACGTTTTACATTTTTTTAATTACGTTTTACATTTTTTTTAATTACGTTTTACATTTTTTTTAATTACGTTTTACATTTTTTTAATTACGTTTTACATTTTTTTTTAATTACGTTATACATTTTTTAATTACGTTTTACATTTTTTTTAATTACGTTTTACATTTTTTTATTACGTTTTACATTTTTTAATTACGTTTTACATTTTTTTATTACGTTTTACATTTTTTAATTACGTTTTACATTTTTTTAATTACGTTATAAATTTTTTTAATTACGTTTTACATTTTTTTAAATTACGTTTTACATTTTTTTAAAATTACGTTTTATATTTTTTTTAATTACGTTATACATTTTTTAAATTACGTTTTACATTTTTTTAAATTACGTTATACATTTTTTTAAATTACGTTTTACATTTTTTTAATTACGTTTTACATTTTTTATTAATTACGTTATACATTTTTTTAATTACGTTTTACATTTTTTAAATTATGTTATACATTTTTTTTATTACGTTTTACATTTTTTTAATTACGTTTTACATTTTTTTATTACGTTTTACATTTTTTTTAATTACGTTTTACATTTTTTATTAATTACGTTTTACTATTTTTTTATTACGTTTTACATTTTTTTTAAATTACGTTTTACATTTTTTTAATTAAGTTGTACATTTTTTTAAATTACGTTATACATTTTTTAAATTACGGTTTACAATTTGTTTTAATTACGTTTTAAATTTTTTTAATTAGGTTTCACAATTTTTTTAATTACGTTTTACAATTTTTTTAAATTACGTTTTACATTTTTTTATTACGTTATACATTTTTTTAATTACGTTTTACAATTTTTTTAATTACGTTTTACATTTTTTTTTAATTAGGTTTACAAATTTTTTTAATTACGTTTTACATTTATTTTAATTACGTTTTAAAATTTTTTTTAATTACGTTTTACAACTTTTTTAAATTACGTTTTACATTTTTTTTAATTACGTTTTACATTTTTTAAATCACGTTATACATTTTTTTAATTAGGTTTACAAATTTTTTAATTACGTTTTACATTTTTTTAATTAGGTTTACAAATTTTTTTAATTACGTTATACATTTTTTAAATTAGGTTTACAAATTTTTTTAATAACGTTATACATTTTTTTAATTAGGTTTACAAATTTTTTTAATTACGTTTTACATTTATTTTAATTACGTTTTACATTTTTTAAAATTACGTTTTACATTTTTTAAATTACGTTTTACATTTTTTAAAATTACGTTTTACATTTATTTTAATTACGTTTTACATTTTTTAAATTACGTTTTACATTTTTTTAATTACGTTTTACATTTTTTAAATTAACTTGTACATTTGTAAATTATGTTTTACATTTTTTAAATTATGTTTTACATTTTTTAAATTATGTTTTACATGTTTTGAATTACGTTTTACATTTTTTAAATTACGTTTTACATTTTTTAAATTACGTTTTACATTTTTTAAATTATGTTTTACATTTTTTTAAATTACGTTTTACATTTTTAAAATTACGTTTTACATTTTTTAAATTATGTTTTACATTTTTTAAATTACGTTTTAAATTTTTTAAATTACGTTTTACATTTTTTAAATTATGTTTTACATTTTTTAAATTATGTTTTACATTTTTTAAATTACGTTTTACATTTTTTAAATCCGTTTCACATTTTTAAATTACGCTTTACATTTTTTAAATACGTTTTACATTTTTTAAATTATGTTTTACATTTTTTAAATTATGTTTTACATTTTTTAAATTATGTTTTACATTTTTTAAATTATGTTTTACATTTTTTTAAATTACGTTTTACATTTTTTTAATTACGTTTTACATTTTTTAAATACCTTTTACATTTTTTAAATACGTTTTACATTTTTTTAAAATTACTTTTTAATAATAATAATAATAATAATAATAATAATAATAATAATAATAGTAATAATAATAATAATAATAATAATAATAATAATAATAATAATAATAATAATAGAATAACAATAACAAAGACTTTCGCTGTCAAGGACTACTATTGACCGTAACCAGTTATACAGTCCTTTTGAAATTTTCATCTCTATTTTTCTCGTTATCTACTGAATATTTGTTAATGAAACCTATATGAAATATGTTCCTTATTAAATTTTAAAGATTTTCTATTTTGAAAGAAGTTTTCAAATTTTAATCTAAACAAGTTATTTTAAAGTTTTTGTTAAAAAAATTCAGATTTTCTCATTATTCAGACCTGTATTACAAAGAGGGAGTTTCAAAAAATGAGTTGTGGTGTGAGGAGAAATACAAACCGAAACAGAGAGAATATTTAGACCTTTAATAATACAAAGAGAGGGTTACAAAAATGAGTTGTGATGTAAGGAGAAGTACAAACGGAAATAGAGAGAAGGAGTGTTTTAAAATATAATCTTAAAAAGATAAGATACAAGTTAGAAAAGCATTTTATCCAAGGCATAAAAATTGTTAATTAAAATTTTTTTTACTATAGGCTTTAAAAATAAAAGTACAAGATTCAATTTGAAATTTATTTATCTTCAAAGTACACTTTTATAAAAAGTAAGGTATAAAAATTTAATTTAAATTGAATAAAAAAATTACCTTGGATTTATTTTATGTAATGTATATTTTGTTGTAATTTAAAAACCTTATCTTTCATCTAGCAATTAATGGTATAGATATAAAATTTTCAATGATTTTTTTAAGTGCAACATAATGTACATTACATAAAATACATCCAAGGTAATTTTTTATTCAATTTAAATTAAATTTTTATAGCTTACTTTGTAAAATTTATAAAAGTGCACTTTTTTTTTTAAAATGGAGAGTAGATAACGCAGTGGATGTGTTATCGGCAGCTCCAGTAACTCTCGCTTCTCCTTGTTTGTCTCTCAGTCCTCATTACAATGTGTGATTTTTCTGACAAAGGGTGAAGAAAAGCTGCCTCCCAGGTCGGTAGTACTTCGTGAACTGTAGTCTGAGATGTCGGAAATTTTTCTGTCTCTATGTCTATCCTTGTGGCCATGTCACTAGTAAGGGTGCTGGAGGTAAACGTTTCGTCTGGGCTGACGTTATCCGCCTTATAGTCAGGGACCCGAACCTTAGATTAACCACTAAGGAGGCTGTCCTATCAGCAGGTGCAAAGTACTGAGGCTGCTGTATTGCCATTTGGTGAATGGATTCTGGACCATGCAGTAGTTTCTGGTGGGGCCTCTCGGTGTCATACTAGTGGGTAATTGTTACGGCTTTACCTTATCATGTGCTACATAAAAAAAATTCCTGTCCTTTTCTCTTTTACTTACCCTCTCTATCCTGCTCTAATCAAGTATGCCGACCTTTTCCACAAATCCCAAAACCTCAACATGAAATATCTCTAGAAAAAAAAAAAACTCAAATAAACCTAGAACCCCATCTTCCAACGTAGACCCCTACTACCATGTCTCCTTCTCCAACATCAGGGGTCTACGTTCCAACCTTCCAGAGGTTGAAACCCAATTACAGGAGACGAAACCGGACATATTTTTTCTAAGCGAAACTGGAATATGGCTGACCACTTCCCTAGATGAGTTCATAATTAACGGATACTCTAACTTAACATCTAAATCTGACCCCCAAGACCGCCATGGGCATGGAATATGTGCCTACATTAAAGATGGCTTCCCATGTGGCTGGAATATCTCTAGATCCTAATTTACCCTATATGTGCTTCCGGGTTGCACTTGCTTACACCATTGCATTTATATTTGCCCTCTATCGGCCCCATAACAGCGGAGTTACTATCTTTAAGAGTATATCTGAGAAAATAGACCACATCCTGTCTGCACATCCCTCGGCTAACATTCACATCTGTGGTGACTTAAACGTCCATAACGTGGAATCGCTGATCCACTCAAATAAGACAGACGATGAGGGGAGGTTTTGCCATGATTTTGCCATTGCTTATGACCTCACTCAGATTGTTTGCGAGCCCACCCATGTGCCTGATACTACAGGTCAGTATGCAAGCCTTCTAGACCTTTTTCTCTCCACTTCCCCTGAGCTATGTTCATGTTCCGTTCTTTCTCTTCTAGGATCCTCCGACCACTCTGTTGTATCAGTTAAGATAAAAATGAAATGTAATGTCCCCAGACATACCCCTCCACCGTACTGTATACCGATACTTCATGGCTGACTGGGATAGCTTCCGTACATTCATACCTGATCTACGTCTGCATTCCATGTTTAAAAAGGATGTGTCCTCGATAGTATCAGACCTGACCGAATGGCTAATTGTAGGCATAGACCGATTCATACCATCTAAAAAATTCCAACAAAAACCCAACAGCCAGCCATGGTTCTCCCCAGAATGTGCTGCTGCCATCATGCACAGACATCACTTTTTCCATAGCTACCAACGTAATAGATGCACTGAGACTAAAGCTGCTTTCAGGAAAGCCAGCAACCACTGTAAAAGAGTAATAAAAAATGCAAGAGGGCTATATGCTCAGTCCATTAAATCCAAAGTAGCTGATCAGCAGCTTGGTTCCCACCAGTTTTGGCAAATAACAAATAGGATCCTGAACAGAAGTGTGCATTCTATCCCAACCATTATCAATGGACCTGAGGTCATCTCGCCAGCATCAGACAAGGCCAAACTATTTGCCAAGAACTTTGCAGCTAATTCTACCCTATCCGACCATATCAAGCCATCAACTCCCCATATTTCCTGCAGCTAATTCTACCCTATCCGACCATATCAGGCCATCAACTCCCCATATTTTCTCCGATAACACAGAACACGCTAGGTAACATACAAATACCTGGGCATGAGGTCGCCAAGCTAATCAAAAACCTTAATTCCAGTAAAGCAACTGGCCCTGATGCCATCCCAATTATAGTGTTAAAAAAGCTTCAATCTGCACTTGCTCCCATACTTACGAAACTGTTTAAGCGTTGCCTTAAGGAGAAGTGCTTTCCAACAATCTGGAAAACCTCATCAGTATGCCCTGTATTTAAGAATTCAGGTGAAAAGTCATCTCCCTCTCAGTACAGACCAATAAGTCTCCTGTGTGTCATGAGTAAGTTGCTGGAATCCATATTAAATAGAGAAATAGTCAACCACCTCAGCAAAAATAACCTTCTTAGTGACATGCAATATGGTTTCCATTCTGCAAGGTCTACCGCAGATGTGCTAATGGTTATATCTCATAGGATTAGTGAATTGCTTGACAAAGGCTTCCTTTCTAGGGCAATTGCTCTTGACATATCAAAGGCCTTCAACAAAGTATGGCATAAAGGCCTACTTCACAAGATTTCCAGCTATAGTATAACTGGAAATGTTTTCTAGATCATTAAATCATTTCTCTCTGATAGGCTCATGAGAGTAGTGGTCGATGGACAAAAATCAGAAGCCTGCAGGATTAATGCTGGAGTCCCTCAGGGGTCCATCCTGGGCCCAACTCTTTTCCTGATCTACATCAATGATCTCCCTAAACACATACTTAAATCATTCGTTGACATCTATGCTGATGACACGACCATCTACGGCAACACATCAAAGGCTGTAAATGACAAAGTTCTCTCTGATTCTCCCTCCTCTGATCTCGAGTGTATGGTTCAGTGGGGGAAGAGGTGGCTGGTTACCTTTAATGCATCTAAAACCAAGCTCCTATCTTTACATCATCAACGCTCTGATCCCCATCTGGCATCAATTTAAATGGATGGCTCTCGTCTTGGAGACGCCCCATGTTTTGACAAGCTTCTGGGCTTGAAATGGAACACATACATCAAGTCTGTTGCCAAGGTCGCTGGAAAGATGGTGGGATCCTTCTACCGCTCCAGAAGATATATCACTACTGATGCAATTCTCTATCTATATAAAAGCCAAATACGTCCAAGGATGGAATACTGTTGCCATATCTGGACAGGAGCTGCTAAAAACAGCCTATCCTACCTTGACAGAGTACAAAATAGACTTCGTGGCTTAGTGGGGGATGCCCTTTTCTCTTCCCTGCAACCTCTCTCCCACAGAAGAGATGTTGCGAGCCTATCGTTATTTTATGGCAGGTGCTCGTCTGAGCTCCAATCTTTAGTCCCCCCTCGCAAATCTTTTATGAAAAACACCCGTCTAGCTGAAACCACTGTCCAAAAATTTCCCCACTCTTTATCTGTGCCTAAATCAAAATGTAGATTCCATGAACAAAGCTTCTTTCTTAGAACTGCACGCCTGTTCCGTCTACCTGCTTCCCACCAAACTACAACCTGGATGTCTTCAAGTCCAACGTAAACAAATTCCTGATGAACCGCCCCCTTAAGTAGACATTTTTATTAAAGTCCCACACTAACGTACTGTACATGCAATAACCCTTATCCCTGAGTGGCTTCCAGGCCTTGATAAGTGGTGATCACCTTGTAAAAAAAACAAAAACAAAAAAACTTTGAAGATAAATAAATTTCAAATTGAATCTTGTACCTTTATTTTTAAAGCCTATAGTAAAAACACTTTGTGTAACAATTTTCATGCCTTGGATGAAATGCTTTTCTAACTTGCATGCATATTTATGTATATATAGATGTATGTATATTTACGTATATATATGTGAATATATATGCATATATATTTATGTGTATATATATATATATATATATATATATATATATATACATGTGTGTGTATATATATGTGTGTGTGTATATATATATATATATATATATATACACACACACACACACACGCACACATATATATATATATATATATATATATATATATATATATATATATATATATGTGTGTGTGTGTGTGTGTGTGTGTGTGTGTGTGTGTGTGTGTGTATATATATATTGTAAAACGGATACTGTGAGTTTCCCAGACGCGCACCGCAAATGTGTCGGAAATAAATATGTTTGTCGTTTTCCTGTCATTTTCTGTCAAATTTCCCCTGACGGATGTGACCGTTTATAACAAAGGAGGAGCAGTCTTAATTCATGTCAGAAAGACGTGACGGCGCACAAACACCCATGACGGCCGACTATGATTTTTTTTTTTGATTCAGGCTAGCTAGTTAAATTAGTTTTGAGAGCAGTATAAAGGATGGACACTTATTATGATCGGTAACATTCGGGTATAGGCGGTGCAATATATATAATTCACGTACAGTACTGTTTCGATGTATCACATCTCATCTTTGGGGCTAGACAGGCCACTGTCAAGGCTTCTAACCACTACGCTATTCGGCTACTGCTGTGCGGATAGTGAATTAACGGTGTTTTGACATCGCCCAAATGCCGCAGCTCAATTTGTTTTCACCAAGGGCATTGCTTAATACGCTTATGACAGTTTGTATATCACTTCCCAAAAATTAGTGAAGGATCTTTCTTCGTGATGTAAGCGTTGTTTTAATTTAAATTAAAATTCGTAATTTTGTTTAAAAAAAGAAACATTTAATGCGTAATAACAATTATATCATAATTTTTATGCGATCATGAATATCGCTGTATTAGTGTCGAAGCAGTAGTTTTGAAATATAAATTGCGATGACCTAGAGTTTAGCTGTTCGAGAGTAAGTCACGTGCTTTTGTTGATGAAGTACGAGCGCATCAATTTCATTGGAACACATTCTCATGAATTACTTGCGAAACAAGTACAGGGATGCAACACTGTGACGAACCATGTAATCTCCTTTCACTACTAGCGCTCAGATGTTTATTCTGTACCAATCAAAACAAATTGCATTTTTCCCGAAGAATATTTGGTTTTGAAAAGCTTCTGATCCATGATATATGGCATCTACTCACCATGTTTCTTAGTTTGATTAATCATTCATAAAATACTTCTCAACCTCAATATGAGATTGCGATACGCTAGAAGGTTGACTACTGCTGCCACATCTGAAGATTAAGTGTCCCAAATTAAATCTTGCCTTTCTTTATTTCATCGTTATTTTAATAGAAGGTGCTCGATTGGCCAGCAGTCTCTAGTTTTTCTTTCCTAAGACATTCACAGCAAGTATTCATCTCACAGTAACTGAAAAGAACTCTTATTTCTTTCTACTTGTGCCTAATAGCAAAGTGAATGTCCGTAAATAGAATTGCTTTCCAAGAACTTTCAATTCTTGGAACACAATACCGCGAATTGTTTCCTGGCAGATAACAACATGGTTGCCTTCTGATCCAATATCAACAAATTTTTGTTAGAAACCGTTCCATAATTTTGTTCATTCATTTCATCATTTTCAATCCTTTTATTATATTATTCATTATTCAACTGACAACCCGCGCATCTCAGTAACCATTATTCTCGAGTGGCTTTTAACCTTGATAGTTATGCTTCATAATTATATAAAAAGGGTAATCTTACTGAATCTGATTTATGAAAATAACTTGATTAACCCTTATTCTTCTAAAAGTTACTCAGCATTTACAAATCAGCGAACAACGAACCCCCCTCCAAGTGGGTGTGCTCGTATTCATTAATGAGACAATCTGTTGAAACACAAAAAACACCCCTGCCCCCAAACTCTCTGTGTTGTGTTGATTGAAATAACAATTATGACGCCGTGGTTGATAGACTACACAGTTCCCCTCGGGTCCTTATAATAGAACGCTGTTAGTTGTGACGACGCACAGTCGAGGGGTGTGTCCCTAAACAAGATTCATGACATTCCAAATCCGTACGGGTGAGTGTCATTTTATACATTTGATGGACGCCACCCTGCGACATTTCAACATACAATACAATAATAATTGTTACGTAATCCTTTCTGTTTCTTTTTTCAAACGCAATCGACCCCATTTTTTTTGTAAATGTGAAACTGGTTAGTGATTGTTTTATTTTATATTTTGTTTTATTTTGTTTCAATTTGTTTTATTTTGTTTCAATTTGTTTTATTTTGTTTCATTCCAATCCTTATATTATTCAATCAGTCTCCATCTTTAGAATGTTGAATAAGTTTTACATATTTTTACATATTTTTACATATTTTTTTATTTCTTTACATATTTTTATGTATTTTTACGTATTTGTATATATATTTGTATATATTTTTATATATTTTTACATATTGTTACATATGTTTATATATTTTTATATATTTTTATATGTTTTTATATATTTTTATATATTTTTACATATTTTTATATATTTTTACATATTTTTATATATTTTTATATATTTTTATATGTTTTTATATGTTTTTATATATTTTTATATATTTTTACATATTTTTATATATTTTTATATATTTTTATATATTTTTATATATATTTATATATTTTTATATATTTTTGCATATTTATATATATTTTTACATATTTTTTCTACATTTTTATATATTTTTATATATTTTACATATTTTTATATATTTTTACATATTTTTATATATTTTTACATATTTTTACATATTTTTACATATTTTTATATATTTTTATATATTTTTACATATTTTTATATATTTTTACATATTTTTACATATTTTTATATATTTTTATATATTTTTACATATTTTTATATATTTTTACATATTTTTATATATTTTTATATATTTTTACATATTTTTACATATTTTTATATATTTTTATATATTTTTATATATTTTTACATATTTTTATATATTTTTATATATTTTTACATATTTTTATATATTTTTACATATTTTTATATATTTTTATATATTTTTATATATTTTTATATATTTTTACATATTTTTACATATTTTTATATATTTTTACATATTTTTATATATTTTTACATATTTTTATATATTTTTACATATTTCTATATATTTTTACATATTTTTATATATTTTTATATATTTTTACATATTTTTATATATTTTTATATATTTTTACATATTTTTACATATTTTTATATATTTTTATATATTTTTACATATTTTTATATATTTTTACATATTTTTATATATTTTTATATATTTTTACATATTTTTATATATTTATACATATTTTTATATATTTTTATATATTTTACATATTTTTATATATTTTTATATATTTTTACATATTTTTATATATTTTTATATATTTTTACATATTTTTACATATTTTTATATATTTTTACATGTTTTTATATATTTTTATATATTTTTACATATTTTTATATATTTTTACATATTTTTACATATTTTTATATATCTTTATATATTTTTACATATTTTTACATATTTTTATATATTTTTACATATTTTTATATATTTTTACATATTTTTATATATTTTTATATATTTTTACATATTTTTATATATTTTTACATATTTTTATATATTTTTACATATTTTTATATATTTTTATATATTTTTATATATTTTTATATATTTTTACATATTTTTACATATTTTTATATATTTTTATATATTTTTACATATTTTTATATATTTTACATATTTTTTACATATTTTTATATATTTTTATATATTTTTACATATTTTTATATATTTTTACATATTTATATATATTTTTATATATTTTTATATATTTTTATATATTTTTACATATTTTTATATATTTTTATATATTTTTACATATTTTTACATATTTTTATATATTTTTACATATTTTTATATATTTTTATATATTTTTACATATTTTTATATGTTTTTACATATTTTTACATATTTTTATATATTTTTATATATTTTTATATATTTTTACATATTTTTATATATTTTTATATATTTTTACATATTTTTACATATTTTTATATATTTTTACATATTTTTATATATTTTTATATATTTTTACATATTTTTATATGTTTTTACATATTTTTACATATTTTTACATATATTTTATATTTTTATATATTTTTACATATTTTTATATATTTTTACATATTTTTATATATTTTTATATATTTTTACATATTTTTATATGTTTTTACATATTTTTACATATTTTTACATATTTTTATATATTTTTATATATTTTTACATATTTTTATATATTTTTACATATTTTTACATGTTTTAGGTACATGATTCACTCCTAAAATAATAACCCGATCATTAGGAATTTTGGAACACAGCTACTTGCCATAAACGATCAAAATGTAGGCTGTATTTAGTTTAATTTGTTTTAATGCAAAAGGACAAAAAGGGAGTGAAATTTCCTCTTGAAATTCAGAGATTTGTAATATTTTTATATATTTTTGCATATTTTTATATATTTTTATATATTTTTACATATTTTTACATGTTTTTATATATTTTTACATATTTTTATATATTTTTATATATTTTTACATATTTTTATATGTTTTTACATATTTTTACATATTTTTACATATTTTTATATATTTTTATATATTTTTACATATTTTTATATATTTTTACATATTTTTATATATTTTTATATATTTTTACATATTTTTATATGTTTTTACATATTTTTACATATTTTTACATATTTTTATATATTTTTATATATTTTTACATATTTTTATATATTTTTACATATTTTTATATATTTTTACATATTTTTACATATTTTTATATATTTTACATATTTTTACATATTTTTACATATTTTTACATATTTTTACATATTTTTATATATTTTTATATATTTTTACATATTTTTATATATTTTTACATATTTTTTTATATTTTTATATATTTTTACATATTTTTATATGTTTTTACATATTTTTAAATATTTTTACATATTTTTATATATTTTTATATATTTTTATATATTTTTATATATTTTACATATTTTTATATATTTTTACATATTTTTACATATTTTTATATATTTTTACATATTTTTACATGTTTTTACATATTTTTACATGTTTTAGGTACATGATTCACTCCTAAAATAATAACCCGATCATTAGGAATTTTGGAACACAGCTACTTGCCATAAATGATCAAAATGTAGGCTGTATTTAGTTTAATTTGTTTTAATGCAAAAGGACAAAAAGGGAGTGAAATTTCCTCTTGAAATTCAGAGATTTGTAATATTTTTGTGAATTTTTAATTGAGTATTTTTCAAATTTCAATTAAAAAAAAACATTTTTAAGAGATTTAGCGACCATTTCATGGACCAAACTTTTGCTTGAAAATTCAATTAAATTTTTGTTGATCTATCTTTACACACCAAATAAGCAAGATTCCTTGAATTTTACCATTTTCTTAAAGCCATAAAAATTTAAGAATTTTCTAGAACCAAAATCATTTAATGGATTTGTCCAAAACTAGAATAATGGTTTAATATCTTTATATCGTCATTTTAGACTTCACAGTTGGAAACAATTGTTTTAACTTTCTTAGAATATCTATTCCATGTTTTTTTGAATAAGTAAAAATGTTATTTTTATTGCATAAAAATCGTATTGTAGTTGTGAATGGAATGAAGGCACAATGTTGAAATCGCCGGCAAAATATTTGGTTTCTCATGTGAAGTTAAGGCCATTTGATAGCATTTGTTAGCAAAAAAAAATGTTACATTTAAAGCCATTAATATTTGATAAATAAAAGTGAAAATAACTTCGCAACCACAGAAGAATAAATGTTGAACATCTTTCAGTTGCTAATCTGCACAAGCGTTTCAATCAGTAATGTGCAAAGTAAATGTGGTATTTTGGTGAGAAATGCAAAGATGCATCTAAATTCAGTGACATCAAAGCATATTCAAACTAACTCCTTTTCCCATAATATTTTTAATACTAGGACTTATACTTGAGTCTTTGAGGCATGTACCCAAGAACTTGAGTTCAGGCATCATCAGGGCATTACCGTCTGTTCGGATAGAAACCACTAAATCTGCAAATCACATGTCAAGTAACAATATTTGAATTATTTTTGAAGACAATGAAATTGAGATCATGTGAGATGAATCCACTCACAATAAGTAAGGATCAAATTGTCGATTGTATTTGAAAATACTTAGCAGTTTTTGTACATACGAACCACTTAGAAGAGATCCAATTTATCATGTAGAGCCGAGAGCTTTTATTACAACACACACACACACACACACACACACACACACACACACACACACACACACACACACACACACACGTTTTACCATCCTTTCCATTGGATTTTTATCATCTCCTTTTCCTCCCTTTCTTACTTTCTCGATCTCTTTGAATCCCTATAAACTGGTTCAAACTGTTACATGGCCTTTTTATGTAAATATGATTAATTTCATATTGTTAGTTTCCTTTAATGCATCGACCTGCAACATTTATTGTATATTTTTAAAACCTCTTCCCTCTGATGAGAAGAATTGTATTTTTCGAAACCCCATGGAATAAGTTTTTGTTTCTTGTTTTATTTGTATTCCTAGTCGAATAAGTAAAGTTTTATATACCTTTTATTTTATTTTATAAAGTCTTTTGGAAAATTTATTCTAATTTTCAATAACAAGATTTTTATTATATATATATATATATATATATATATATATATATATATATATATATATATATATATATGCACTCGTGAGCAAAAAATAAAAATGCGCCAAACAAATTTTATACATTTTATTGCACTAAAAGCTATATTGCAAAATGAACAATTGAACAAGGAAACTTAAGCGAGACTAATAACACAGAACAAGACATTTACTTTAATAAATGCTTAGGATGGAATCGCATTCCCTTTTGATTTCTTTAAAAAATCAATCCTTTTAGATATGTTCTCAACCAAAGTGGAACACTGTGAAGAGGAGATGCTATTCAATTCGCTTTGCACAGCTTCCCACAGTTTGTCATTATTCGAAAAAGTTCTTCCAGCCAATGCACGAGATATTATGGACCAAATATTCTAGATTGGGTTTAAATCGGGGCTTTGACCTGGTAAAAATATCACATTAATTGAATTATCTGAAAACCATTTTCTTGTGAATTTAGCAGGGTGTGCAGGGCATTATCATGTTGAAAAATAATGTTCTGGGATATTCCCAGCTTCTAGATACTTGGTAACAATCCTATTTCTAATATTCGAATGTATTTCTTTGCATTGATTGACTTCTCACATCTAATAAGTTCCCCAACTCCTGCTGCAGTAAAAGTTCCCCATACCATTATCCCTCCATTCCCGTATTAAACTGTCGTTTTTATGCAACTTGACGAACATCTTTCTTCAGTTCTTCGATTACACCGTTCGGGAGCATCGGGAGCATCACTAACAAGACAAAATCTTGATTCATCTGACCAGAAAACATTCCTGAACCAGACTGTTTCTTGCCAAAACACGAGGAAAATCTTTCTATTATTGATGTTTTTCTTAGATAAAAATGGCTTCTTTGCGCACCTTTTAGAAGAAAATCCCATTTCTTTCATCCGTCTAGATATTGTATATATACAAAGAGAATTTCCAGCCCCTGTTTTGAATTCTTTACTATGGTCAATATAAGTTTTCTTTCTATTCTTCAAAACAGTTAATTAAAGCATATGGTCGTCCTTCAAAGTGGATGCTCTAGGGCGACCAGATCAAGATTTCCCTTTTAACAAGCATTTGACTTCGAACCTTCGACCAATTTGCTTCACTACAGAAAGAGATGTTTTAACATTTTATTATCTTAAAATATAAAACTCTTCTTGTAAATCATTTTGGACTGCCTTAATCCTGTAATTCGGTTTTTTATATCTTTGCCAAGATGCGGTTTTACCATTTATAGGATTCATTTTTCCCCTTATATGCTATAATAATAATAATGCTCTGCAAAAGAGAAATTTTCAGTTAAAATTAACAAAAATTCATAGGAAAATATTTTAAATTCTTTTTGCTTATGAGTGTATATCTATCTATCTATCTATCTATCTATCTATCTATCTATATATATATATATATATATATATATATATATATATATATATATATATATATATATACACACACGAGGGGCCTGAAATAAGTGATGCCCCTGATCGACTTTCAGTTGTCTGATCGAGCTGAAATTTTGCATGTGCAATGATTTATATCTCTACGGGTTATGTGGCAAATTACAGCTCTGAACTAATTGTGGTTTCTGTTTTACAGGTGTTTGAACTGAGTCAGGTGTGAAATGGAGCCTGTTGAATGTCGAGCAGTGATCCGGTTTTTGTATTTGAAAGGACGCACACCACAGGAGACTTTGATGAAATGAAAGAAACTTATGGTGATAATGCCTCATCATATGACCTTGTAAAAAGCTAACATCGTGAATTCAAACATGGCCGGAAGTCTGTGGAAACAGCTCCCAGACCTGGTCGCCCGACTTCTGCCATTGATGAGGCATCTGTCGATCAAGTTACCACTGCCATTTTGGAAGATCAGCGCATTAATATTCACCAAATAGCGCAAGATATCAAGATTAGTACAGGGTCTGTTGAAACTGTCATTCATTACCATTTGCATATGCATAAGATGTCTGCCAGATGGATTCCCAGGTTGCTCACATCATTCCAGAAGCGAGAACGCGTCGAGTGCTCAATGCAGTGGAAGCACTTGGACTCACCATCTCCAAAGAAGGCAAATGTGCAGCTCTCCGTTGACAAGGTCATGCTCACAGTCTTCTAGGACCAGGACGGAGTAGTGATGACAGATTTCCTAGCACAATTACAAGAGCCTATTATGCTTCACTTTTGAGGAAATTAAGGGAAGCTATCAAAATCAAGAGGCGTGGCAAGATCAGCAAATGTACTCTCCTCCTGCAGGACAACGCTCCGGTCCACAACTCGCATGTCGCCAGATCAGAAGCATGGGCGTGTGGTTATGAAATCCTCCCCCATCATCCCTACTCTCCGGACCTTGCACCCTCTGACTTTCATGAAGTTGTTTTTGAAAGGAAAGCGTTTCCCAGAGGATGCAGCATTGATTTCTGAAGTCACGTCGTGGTTGGAGGACCAACCTGGGGTGTTCTACAAAAACCGTCTCCGGAGCTGTATCAAATGATGGGAGAAATGCATAACTCTGGGTGGTTCCAATGTAGAGAAAGACTAATAACTGTAAGTTTCGTTGGTCTACTGCTATAGGAAGTGGGCCAGGGGCATTACTTATTGCACGCTACTCATATATATATATATATATATATAGTCATTCGCAGATAGATTGTTCCAGATTGTTCACAGATATTTAATGTGGTAAGACATTTACGAAATTTTGAGATTCTGTTCAATGTGTTATCAGCAATAATCAGGACTAAAAACTTACTGTTTATATATATATATTTTAAGCCACCCTCTTTGGGTAGAGCACTGTCGTAAATAATCTCACCCACTACTTAATTGGCTGAAAATGGGAAGCTCGTTGTTTGTTTACGAACAGGCGATTTGAGCACTATAAAAAGTGGTGGTGGGTGTCTATCTAAATAGACATTCCGACGAGTTATTTACACGGGTGTCGATTCCATGGTCGAGTGGGAGAACTGCCGACTGTCAACACGACGGTTCTAGGTTCAATCCTTGGCTTGGGAGAGATGCTGGTCTAGCAGCACTGATGAGTTGTGATACAACGAAACAGGACTGTATGTCGATGACTACAAATATATGTCCGCTTTCTTATATATATATATATATATATATATATATATATATATATATATATATATATATATATATATATAGGCGTTGTTGCTATGGCAACTAACATTTCAGTTCCCATAATGCTAAAGCTTTTATATACAGTAGCATCCAAAACTAAGGGACAAAATTTTAAAACCTAATATTTGTTAGAAATAACAACTGTGAAAAGCTGAAATTTTGACAACTGGTAGTCGTTATCATCCATAATAACATACTAAAATTTGAATCATTTGCAAAAGATAGAAAAAGAATTATAACATTTATCTATTTTCAAAATAGGAACGTCCAAAAGTCAGGGACAAAATTGAGAAAAACAATGTAAACAGCCAAAAATCAATAAAAATATGTGTACAATCAATATTTAGTAAATGAGCCCTTGCTCT
The DNA here is from genome assembly GCF_053919585.1 of Euprymna scolopes. Taxonomy (NCBI): domain Eukaryota; kingdom Metazoa; phylum Mollusca; class Cephalopoda; order Sepiida; family Sepiolidae; genus Euprymna; species Euprymna scolopes. The sequence goes on along the minus strand of NC_136526.1, from coordinate 25,018,924 downwards.
CAATGACAGCTGCACATTTTCGACTACAAGCACAAATCAGTTCTTGACAATCCTCGATACTAATTTTAGACCATTTTTCTTGAAGCTTCACCCACAAATCCTCCATGTTAGTGGGATTTCTTTCCATAACTTTCACGCCTAAGGTTTTCCAAAGATATTCTATTTGATTTAAGTCAGGAATTTGTGGTGGCCAATCCATAATTTTGAAATCTTGCTCTCTAAAGTAACTCATTACCACCTTTGCATTGTGACATGGGGCATTATCTTGCATAAAGGTAGCGCTATCGAAACCTGAATTTTGTATGATTGGCACAACATGATCTTGAACAATGTTTTTTAGAGATCTGCCCGTTTACACGAGTTTGTAACCGGACAAGAGGCGTTGTACCTTGGTTAGAAAACATTGAAAATACCATGACACTTCCGCCCCCAAACTTGACAGTTTTATTAGTACACTTTGCATTTAATCTTTCACTAATACGTCTCTTAACATTGTTTTTTTTCCCATCATTTCCAAATAAATTAAACTTGAAAAATACTTTTGCCCAATTTTCATATGTCCAAATTACATAGCTGTTTGCAAACTCTAATCTCTTCTTATTCTTCGAACTAACAAGTGCTTTCTTCCCTGGGGTTCGATTAAATAGTCCTCTTTCTTGCAGTCGTCTAGAAACTGTCTGTATTGACACATCAACACATGAGGTACTATTCATAACCCTTTTAATTTCTGTACAAAAACTGAAACGATCCTTTAATGACACCACTGCATTATTCGGTCTTCTCTTGCCAAAGTTTTGCGGGGTCTGCCGGGTTTAAAAGCACTATTTTGCCACAATCATTGTAGGATTTAACAACCCTGCCTACAACACTCTTGGAAAGTTTCACTTTTTCTGAAATCTCACTCATTGTGTGCTTTTCCTTGCGTAGCTTCACAATCGTTTGTCTCACAGAGTATTAAAAATTTTTCGTCTTTCGCCATAGTGTCGACTGATGCAACGTTTACAAATGACTAAGTAAAACTTATTCTTAAGAGGAAATCCAAAAATTTGAATATAGCAAACTGTTTACATTGTTTTTCTCAATTTTGTCCTTTACTTTTGGATGTTCCTATTTTGAAAATAAATAAATAATTGTTATAATTCTTTTTCTATTGTTTGCAAATGATTCCTATTTTAGTATGTTATTGTGGATGATAACGATTACCAGTTGTCAAAAGTTCAGCTTTTCACAGTTGTTATTTCTAACAAATATTAGGTTTAAAAATTTTTTTCCTGTATATATACACACACACACACACACACACACACACACACATATATATATATATATATATATATATATATATATATATATATATATATATATATATATATTAGCAAAAGTACCCGTCGTTGACTGGGTTCAAAAACAGCCTACGAAAATGTACTCTGATTTATGAAATGATAGGTTATGAAAAGGAAGGGTTGTAAAGAGATAGCTTCGAATTTGGGGGTATCAAAACCAAAGCAAAATATGATGAAAGTAAAAATAAAATAGATAAACCCCATAATTTATTATACCATACCTGTTCACACTGAAACACTTGTCACAATATTCTGTGGATCTATATTAAAAAACCTTGTTAAACTTTGTGACATATTTCCATTCTATGGAGGTCAGGTGCGAACGAACACCCCATAATTTTATTATACCATATTTCTTCAAACTGAAACATAATTATCAAAGTATACTTACGCAGATGGATATGAAAAGTCTTTATTAAAGTTTTTGCCTATTTCCATTCTATGGACGCCAGGCGCGAACGCAGACACCATGATTTTATTATACCATCCCTATTTAAGTTAAAACATACTTATCAAAGTATTCTAATGTACATCTATATTAAAAACACTTGTAAACGTTTTTTTTTTAATTTTTAAATTTTTTATTACCATACTTTGTGGACCAGGCGCGAACGCAGACCCCACAATTTTAATGAACCACCGTTCTGCCAGATCAAACATCTTCTATCATTATATGTAATCAGTTTTTTAAAATAGTCAACCATATAGGAGCCTATTCATGACCACACACACACACACACACACACACACACACACACACACACACACACACACACACACACACACACACACACACACACATTCAGCTTTATATTATAGATATTGTTACACTCTAATTATATTTTAACAATACATATATCGCTCCCTATTTGGGGGTACCAAATTAGTCAAAGGGAAAATTATTCCCAACTTGCATTTAAGTAAAAGTGCATATATATATATATATATATATATATATATATATATATATATATATATATATATATATATATATATATATATATATAGTCATCCACATACAGTACTGTTTCGCTGTTTTACAGCTCATCAGTGCGACAAGACAGGCAAGCCAGGATCGAAACCCGACCGCCCAAATGACAGTCAAGGCCTCTCGCCATTGCGCTATACATCTGCTGTGAGGGTAATGAATCAACGATGTTTTGACATCGTCGAAAAGCCTCCGCTCGATTTGTTTACACAAAGACCGTCGCTTAATACGCTGATGGTAGTTTGTAAATTATATATATAAAACAGGTTTAGTAAAACCACCCTATATATATATATATATATATATATATATATATATATATATATACAAAAACTAGTTTTCCATGCTATCGCAATCATCAGTGTAAAAAGTGATAATTCTTTCCTATCAGTAGACTCGAGCACAATCACGAAGCCACCTTTGTCTCTATTTGCCAAGCTGTTACATTTGTACCACCACCAATTGCAACGGGAATAAAGGGCAATCTGTCAAGAGTGTCCAAACGATTGAAATCGTAAACGTTGAATAAAACGCTTGTTGACTGCTTTTTAATATGGGACAATAACAACAAATGAAAATTGGTTTGGCAGTTTAAATGCTACTTGAGTCCGATTTTGAAAATACAAGATAACTTGATATGTTAGAAAGGAGTGAGAAAGAAGTTGGAGGATGTGAAATGGCGACAGGACGGGGTTGAGCGTGGATGACACAATGGAAAATAAAAAGAAGGGAAACGGAATGGTTGAAGGAAAAGTAAAATTCTAGGACAAATTCCATGGGGCGGGAAGGCTATTAGATTTCATCGAAATTTCAGTCACAACTAAAAAGAAAAATGACTTGGAAAAAGCAAAGTTTGGTTGGATAAACATAATAGAATAAAAACTATCTGCTTTAAGGGATGGTGTCAGTCATTTTTAAATCTAATTCTCCTATCTGTTCACAAAATTGCGAGTGCATTCCACGTATAATCTAGCTGGAATTTATATCAACGCAGACGACATCTCGTGTCCACATTGGATAGTTTTTGTGGAGACACCAACTGAGCAGAAAAAATAGAGGCGAAAAGAAAAAAATGAAATATTAAAAAGAAAAATCAAAATGGAACATTAAACGATTTCATTGTTTACTTTATGATAAAAAGCTATGGAGTTTCTTTATATTTCAAATTTAAATCTAAATTGTTCACACAAACGCGAAAAATCTGCGTCAATCGCCTTTGTTAACTTAGTGATTTATATATAAAGCGAACGCCAACATTTGCTTCCCAAACGCGTTTTCCTCTATAGATTGAAACAAACAAAACACATGTATATATTTGAAACATACAAAATACATGTAATATTTGAAACATACAAAATACATGTAATATTTGAAACATAAAAAATACATGTAATATTTGGAACATACAAAATACATGTAATATTTGAAACATACAAACTACATGTAATATTTGAAACATAAAAAATACATGTAATATTTGGAACATACAAAATACATGTAATATTTGAAACATAAAAAATACATGTAATATTTGAAACATACAAACTACATGTAATATTTGAAACATACAAAATACATGTCTATATTTGAAACATACAAAATACATGTATATATTTAAAACATACACAATACATGTATATATTTAAAACATACAAAATACATGTATATATTTGAAACATACAAAATACATGTATATATTTGAAACATACAAACTAGATGTAATATTTGAAACATACAAAATACATGTATATATTTAAAACATACGAAATACATGTATATATTTAAAACATACAAAATACATGTATATATTTGAAACATACAAAATACATGTATATATTTGAAACATACAAACTAGATGTAATATTTGAAACATACAAAATACATGTATATATTTGAAACATACAAAATACATGTATATATTTGAAACATACACAATACATGTATATATTTAAAACATAAAAAATACATGTATATATTTGAAACATACAAAATACATGTATATATTTGAAACATACAAACTAGATGTAATATTTGAAACATACAAAATACATGTAATATTTGAAACATAAAAAATACATGTATATATTTGAAACATACAAAATACATGTATATATTTGAAACATACAAAATACATGTAATATTTGAAACATACAAAATACATGTATATATTTGAAACATACAAAATACATGTATATATTTGAAACATACAAACTACATGTATATATTTGAAACATACAAAATACATGTATAGATTTGAAACATACAAAATACATGTATATATTTGAAGCATACAAAATACATGTATATATTTGAAACATACAAAATACATGTATATATTGGAACATACAAAATACATGTATATATTTTAAACTTTGTATTTTTTCTCTCACTGTGTATTGATTCTAACATACTCTAACTCGCTCGGTGAGAAATTAAAGAAAATCACTCTCTTTTCATGGTATTTGCATACGTCCGCACACATATAACACATATGTAAGTTAGATGGCACCACTTTTGTTTTAATTAAAATAAACTCGAAAGATGCTTATTTTTTGTTATACAATAAGAATTTATCATCAGACGTATCACAGTTCAGGCATTCTTGTTGTAGCCTTAAATGTCAAAAAGTAATAAAACTTTGGTGATATTATGGATCCCGGGCGAAGTCGACCGACCTTGCTGGTGAATTCTCATGAATTATTATTGTTAATAATGGAAAAACACAAAGCTCTAATACCCAGCAATGACTTGAAAAAAAAAAAAACAGTTGATAAAACAGATAACGAGGTTAATGCACAGTGAGAGAGAAAATACAAAATTTCAAATATATACATGTATTTTGTATGTTTTAAATATATACATGTATTTTGTATGTTTCAAATATATACATGTATTTTGTATTTTTCAAATATATACATGTATTTTGTATGTTTCAAATATATACATGTATTTTGTATTTTTCAAATATTACATGTATTTTTTATGTTTCAAATATTACATGTATTTTGTATGTTTCAAATATTACATGTATTTTGTATGTTTTAAATATTACATGTATTGTGTATGTTTCAAATATTACATGTATTTTGTATGTTTCAAATATATACATGTAGTTTGTATGTTTCAAATATTACATGTATTTTGTATGTTTCAAATATATACATGTATTTTGTATGTTTCAAATATATACATGTATTTTTTATGTTTCATATATTACATGTATTTTGTATGTTTCAAATATATACATGTATTTTGTATGTTTCAAATATATACATGTATTTTGTATGTTTCAAATCTATACATGTATTTTGTATGTTTCAAATATTACATGTATTTTGTATGTTTCAAATATATACATGTATTTTGTATGTTTCAAATATATACATGTATTTTTTATGTTTCAAATATTACATGTAGTTTGTATGTTTCAAATATTACATGTATTTTGTATGTTTCAAATATTACATGTCGTTTGTATGTTTTAAATATATACATGTATTTTGTATGTTTCAAATATATACATGTATTTTGTATGTTTCAAATATTACATGTATTTTGTATGTTTCAAATATATACATGTATTTTGTATATTTCAAATATTACATGTATTTTGTATTTTACCAATATATACATGTATTTTGTATGTTTCAAATATTACATGTATTTTGTATGTTTCAAATATATACATGTATTTTGTATGTTTCAAATATATACATGTATTTTGTATGTTTCAAATATTACATGTCGTTTGTATGTTTTAAATATATACATGTAGTTTGTATGTTTCAAATATATACATGTATTTTGTATGTTTCAAATATATACATGTATTTTGTATATTTACAATATTAAATGTATTTTGTATTTTTCCAATATATACATGTATTTTTTATGTTTCAAATATTACATGTATTTTGTATGTTTCAAATAGTACATGTATTTTTTATGTTTCAAATATTACATGTATTTTTATGTTTCAAATATTACATGTATTTTGTATGTTTCAAATATTACATGTAGTTTGTATGTTTGTGACAGATTTGTGACGAATTTCTCACAGAGCACCAAGCATTCTCTGCTAACTAGGAAAGTTTATTTAGTGGAGAAAAGTGAGAAAAGAAGAAAGAGGAAGATATCGTTTACAATTTCCTCTATTTTGAAAGAGAGAAGAAGAAAAAAGAACGAAAAGTTATTAAATTAGATATATCAATCGCAATAATGGAGGGTAGTAAATAATGGCTTAGTAAAAGAAAAGGTTTTCGGAAGATCAGAAGTCTCATTAACAGTGCTCGTAGAATCCATATCGATGTGGAATGCAAATTACTGGAACTTGCAAACAAATCGTCAACTTAACTTCACCCCAACAAACTTAGTAAAAAAGCGTTAAATTGAAAACAGACTTTATCCATTCAGAAAATTTTTTTTCAGAAAGAAATATAACTACCGAATTAACTTTCTTTGCATACGGACTACATATGATTCTAGAATAGTGATTTCAAGGTTATGAAGCATGAAAACGATATCAATTTATTATAATTAATGATGTAAATTATTAACTTATAATTATTAACTTATAATTTGAACATGTTTGCCTAAATTAAACGTGGATGATTAACTAATAAATAAATCATAACACTATAATAGGAATTGATCAACTTAGAAAATGGCAAAAGGGTTAAAATTTTAACGAATAGAATTACCTCCCTTACAACGTCAAAATTTTAACGAATAGAATTACCTCCCTTACAACGTCAAAATTAACAAATAGATGTAAATCTAAATAGATTGAAACGAAGGAAAAAATAAAAAGGAAAAAATTAAATCCAAAATTTAAAAATGCAAACTGAGCTAGCATTGAATAGAAAGTAATACTAACCCTCTTCTCTTTATGGAATAATTTAAAAAACAACAACCGTTTTTTTACACACAAATAAGTATGCGATATAATTGTAAATCGCAAATACAATCATTATATACGAAACTAACACAGAATCAAAACAATATGGTAGGAACGTAAAATATCAGGTCCGGAATTGAGAAAAATCAATAAAATAAAATAACTAAATAAATAAAAATTAATAACTTAGAGAAAAATAGTAATAACGTAAATTAAGTGAACATAGGTAATTGGTTGCTAGGATACATGTATATCGATTGAAGCATTTAAAAATAGAGATGGGAAATAGTAGATATAAAACATCCTTAACAAACAGAAACGGAAAAACATCTGAAGGAAGAAATGTAGGTAAATCTTTTATCGCATAATTTTCCTTAAAAGGGAAATGGATTCCATATTGTTCGTAAAAAAGTGTTTTTCGGAACGTCTGAAGAGAAGCCGTTCTTGTGAATATTTTCAAACAATATAAGGTTTGAAATTGTCCAAATATTCGCGATTTTGTCTTGATTTTGTGAAAATTATATATATATATATATATATATATATATATATATATATATATATATATATATATATATATATATAAGTGAACGTGTCTGTCTGTCTGTCTGTGTGTGTGCCTGGTAGATTTTCCTTCGCAATAACTCTGATAATTTTCAGTTTATAGACTCGAAATATGATATACAGGGTACTGAGATTTGGGAAAATCGATGTGATCGGTTTTCGGCCAGAAATTTGGCTGTTAAGGGGTCAAAGTTCAACGATTTGCCCTTTAAGAACTCTATCAAACTTCTCCAACAATTTTGGGTCTAAACACTTGGAATTTTAGATATAGGTTTCTTGGACATGGCTTTAAGTTAATAACTTAGTTTGAGCCCAAAACAATAAATGGTAAGGGGTCATAATAGGGGTCAAATTAAAAAAAAATTGACCGTTTTTTTTTGTTTTCTTTCTTTTTTTTTTGCTCAGCATACACCTCCAAACACCCGGGAAACGCCGGGCACCCATGCTAGTATATCTATAAAAGTGGACGTGTCTATGTGTCTGTCTGTCTGTGTATCTGTCTGTCTGTGTACATTTCCTTACGCAATAACTCTGTCAATTTTCAGTCTACAGACTCAAAATTTTATATACATGGTACTGAGATTTGGAAAAATCTATGTGAGCGGTTTTCGGTCAGAAATTTTATGTTAAGGGGTCAAAGTTCAACGATTTGACCTTTGAGAACTCTACCAAACTCCTCCGACAATTTTGGGTCTAAACACTTGAAATTTTAGATATAGGTTCCTTGGACATGGATCTAACTTAATAACTCGATTTGAGCCCAAAATAATAAATGTTAAGGGCTCATAATAGGGGTCAAAGTTAAAAGAATTGACATTTTCTTTGCTCAGCATACACCTCCAATACCCGGGCAACGCCGGGCACTTATTCTAGTGTATATATATATATATATATATATATATATATATATATATATATATATATATATATATATATATATGCGCGTCAAATTATTAACGGGATAACATTTTTTTTACCAGTTTCAGAAACTTACCGGTCGTTTCGTATCAAAAGCTTCTGAAACGTTGGCAATTCTGAGCTGCACGTATTGTGAAATTACGTAAGAGAGCTGATAAAGGTAAATCTAGAGTTGTTTCACGCCGTTTTCTACTCCAAATTAAACGTGAAGTTGTTAAGAACGCTGGGCAAACAAGTCGAGAAATCTTTAACCAAGCCAGATTGAAGAATGTTTCAAAAAGTACTCGATGTCGCCTTCTGAAAGAAGTGGCAAAGTCTGTTAAGCCTGTGACAAAGCCTCCATTAAAGCAACATCGCATACAAAACCGAATGAAATAGACAGAGGACAACATGAAAACTGATATTTCCAAAGTTTTGTTCACGGATGACAGGCGTGTCACTCCTAATGGCTCAGATGGCTGAAGCAAGGGATGGGCCTTAGATGGACTACATCGTCACCAGCGTTTAATGCGCCAACAAGGTGGTGGTGGGATAATGATTTGGGCTGGGATTATCGGAGGTACTTTAGTTGGCCCATGGCGTTAAAGTGACGTCAAATGCTTACATAGCTTTTCTGAAGGAGCACTTGAACCATGGCTGAAGAAGCAAAAGTTGTCGTTCAGAAGAACCATTATTTTTATGCAGGATAATGCTACCTCGCATGCAGAAAACAAAAGCAAATAGTGTTTGCAACAACTGAGGTTCTTTGGGCTACGAAGGATGGAGTGACCTGCGAATTCACCAGATTTGAACCCAATTAAGAACTTTTGGCGTATCATGAAGCAGCGCCTCTATGCAAGTGGACGCCAATTTAAGAGCAAAGGTGAGTTGTGGGATGCTCTCCAAGAGGTATCGCGAGGAATAACTGTTGAGGAAAACATAAATTTGACTAATTCTGTGGACCTACCTCTTTTACAATTTATTAATAAAAAAGAATCGCATACCCCCCTACTAATTATGTCAACGAAGAAATTGCTATGTAGTTATTTTTAGGATTTTTCCTAGTTCATTTAATGTTTGAAAATTATTTCAATAAACAAGTTATGGGTATATTGTGTTTTTTCAATTTCGTTAATAACTTGACACACTGAAATCCCTGTCTTCTTCCATAGTTTCGCTAATACTCATTTAAATACTTTTATTTTCTGATTGGAGTAGTTGAAAAGTATTGTAAGCACTTTCTCAAAGTTTTATGGATTTTTATTCACTCGTTCCTTAAGTATTTAAGAAAAATGTAAACGCGTTAATAATTTGTATACGCAATGTGTGTTTGTATATATATATATATATATATATATATATATATATATATATATATATATATATATATATATATATAAATGTAAACTCGAATATTTAACAGAATAATTTTTTTATAAGGAAACAGTCCCCTATATGACTTGTTCATCATTTTCCCCCCTTTTCGTGTTTTGCAAGTGATTAAGTTTTTCATAGATACACCAAACTTTTCCAACGACGAAGATTTTCAGTCGAATGTTGACGTTTGGTAAAAGAATAAATCACCAGCAACGACCAACGACCAGACGACCAGGAGACCAACCTCGGAGATGTCCTGGAAGCGAAGGTACTGTTTTATTACTCCCGAAAACCTGTTGATGTGAAAATTGTGTTGCTACACGAACTTAGCATCAGAGCGTTTTGGGACACATCAGAGCTAACACCGATGATACATGCGTGGTTTGAGCATCCAATGAAAGCCTGGACACATTTGAATTGGCCCAGACTAGATATTGTAATATTTTTGATTCCGCAATTTCGGATCGCATTTAACTTTTAATCAATCCCGACTGTGAACAAAAGTGCGTAGGAGTGGTACAAGGTTAAAAAGAAAAAAGGAGATCAGTAACAAGAGTCTGCATCGAAAATAGAGAAGTAATAGGTTGTCAGAGACTGATTTTGAATTCGACATAGCTTCTCTGTCTATTCATAGTGTTGAAAGAAATCTATGGCGAAACAGGTTGCATAACTATTGTTAAAATAGTGTTTTTTACCCAACGAACCACGGGTACGTCTAATATATGATACTAAACTTTTTAGTTTAAGGTTTAATTACAGTTTCACGGCTGGTCCGATCATTAGAAGAGTAAACATTTCTGATAATGAACCCGTGAAGTTGAAATTTTAAGTATATATTTCTTTATTGCGTTTTTTTTTAACTTTAGTTATCAAACGTTAAAAGAAAGATTATTTAAATCATACGTTTGATCCTTTGATTACAGCTCAAGAAATTTGGGATCCTTTGAGCGTGAGAATGGAAAGGTTTCCAAGAAGTCACGTTTTTTTTTTTTTTTTTTTTTTTGAGTTTTCAAATTAAATTAAACCCATTTCAGGGCGTTGTGTAAGAATTCAAATTCTAACCAACACAGACATTGATTTCAGTCATGCATAAACGGATTTAATGGGGACAGTTTTAATTTACATCCATCCAATCTGCGCGTTTAACGATATAACATATATAACTATTACCAAGCCCTCCCCCAAGAAAAACACAAGGTTATCGGGTTCATAAAATTGTCAGTTAGATGATACAAAAGGATTGAAAAACGACGAATATGATTAACATTATCATCAACTTTTCACTCGCCTCCTGTTGGGATTTATTTGGACTTCTAATGTTAGTGATTCGTTTTCGCTTGCCTTTCTACGATAACTGAAGAAGGTGAACGTTATATCGAAACTTCCTATTCGGTGGAAGAAGATTTCCCTGAATTGCTTTAGTTTGTCCTAAAATTTAACTTGTATGTAACTTTTTATTTGTGTTTCCATCAACGTTGTACGGCGTCGAATTTGGTGGAAAAAACGTGAAGTTACGAAGATTGTTGATAATCTTTCACATGCACACAAGGTTTTGGCTTCCTTTACCAAAGAGACCATTAGGAATCCTGCTGTTTACTCAAACTCGATTGCGAACCACTTGAATCCGATGATGGTGGGGAGGGGGTGATAAACATTCGGGGTATGATTTGTTAAAAGCTGGCCACTTAACCCGGAGATAAGGTTCAAAATCTATGATTCTTTCTCTCTAACTCCCGAGGGTATTGGAGGGACATTTTGGAGCGTTTGGTCTCTGAGACGACAATCCTTTTTATGCAGCGACAGCCATTTAAACATTAGAGTCAAAGGATATATATATATATATATATATATATATATATATATATATATATATATATATATATATATATATATATCAAGATGAAACAATACGAAACGTACGTGGGTAGTGACATAAGTTACTAGTAAGGTAGGTAGGTAGTTACTACGTAATTAATGCGCAGAGGGAAGTGTTTAAATTCAGGAGCTTTATGTCAGACCAGCATTTGTGCATACGAATGTGAAATCGATCTTTAAACAAGATACAAACATGATGACGCGCACAAGAAAAAAAAATGGATGAAATAAAATAGCTGACATTGCAGACACATTAGGATTGTTCTTTTTTTTATCCTCTTTCAATTACAAACAATCGCCCATCTTTGTGCTCTCTCCCGTTTCCCCTCAGTCCGAATATGAACAAATTATCTAATAAAAAAAATTTCAACGATAATAAAAAGGGGGGCAGTCGTCTAAAATATGAGAAATTGTTGGCTTTTCTTTTTGATCGTGACGTCACAAGAAATGGTGAAAATATCGTCTTAAGACAAACCGTCATCATAACGGCATTAATCCGTCGATTTGTTTAAATAAGGCAAGATAAAAACATGTTATATGACATTTCAAATTTACTGCACTAATACAATAAATGTGAAATGTAACGTGAAGAAATCCTGTAAAAAATCAAGACGCTCTTAAGGTTATCGAGCGTAGACAGATGTTGCCAAGTGATACATTTAGAAGATGTTTTAGTGGCATAAATTGCAAGAATAGCCGAAACAAGATACCAATTTTTTTATAAAAAGAATCCCAATCCCAAAACAAGTAAAATTCATTTACCCAAACAATTTTGCATCAGGATTCTTATTCCAATTTTTATCAAAATCCATTACATGATTTTGATTCTAGACAATGTCTCGAATTTAACCTTTAAGTTTAAGGAATATTTAGAAGAAATTACAATCAGGGAATCTTGCTTAACTTGCATCTAATCACTATGTATAAAATTCGATACAAATTCGAAATCTTATCATTTTCAAATGGGGGATTCTACTTATTATAAAAAAAACGTTTTAAATACTCGAAAGAAACTGATATCTGAAGAATATGTTTATTTGATTGATAAAACTGTTAAAAAATCGGAAATATCTGAGTGTTACTTCATCTTTCTTTTTACCCCCTTGCATAACAAGTATATTTAACTAAATATTTAACTAAATATTTAACTAAATGTTTAACTAAATATAGCTCACATTATGCACCCATTACACCTCGCAATTGTGTTCCAAAATTCATAATGATTGGTTAATCAGTTAAGAAGTATTATACACACACACACACACACACACACACACACACACACACACACACATATATATATATATATATATATATATATATATATATATATAAACATATACTACTATGTAAATTCATGTAAATAGATCAGTGAAAAATTCATGCATTATAAATTAGTTGTTTTAAAATAATGAAACTTTTCTTTTAGGTGTTAAGGATAATTATTTGTTTTCCACCATCTCCTAAATTCAACATGATTTAACCGAAACAACGCTTCATCTTCTAATTTTTCTTTTTTTTTTTCTTCTTCTTCTTCTTCTTCTTCTTCTTCTTCTTCTTTGTCTTTGTGTCCTCAAACGATGTGGATGCAGAGCAGTTTCTCATCACTTTCCTCTGCATGGTCAGTGAACCTTGCTTGATATTTGAAGATGCATTGATTGGGCAGAAGAAAGCAGACAAAGCAGTGCTACATCGTATGACGCTTTTCTATACATTCACGTTTGGGAGATCGATTTTGTAAGGCCATCTTGCGTTTAATCGACCCATTAGTGTTCTCGTGTGCTTTTGTGCCTTCCGCAGTGGTTATGACAACAGCATATTCTTATCATTGTTTTGACTCTCGAGTATATATCCGACACAGTTAATCACTCGAGAACCACATCACTCTATATAAAAGCATATAAGATATCAACGGATACACACCCGAGAGTCAAAGGAGCGAAAAAATATCCTGTTGTCCTAGCCCTAGTCAGGAAGGATTCAGAAAGTGGATTTATCATGCCTCTAGCTTTCTAGTTCCTAGATGTAATCAGATTCTTCCTGAGATATTGTTACCGGTTAGATATAACTGAGGAACATTCTCCTTGAGTTATTGGGTCGGGTTCGCCTCCATGGAAATTCGTTGCCTTTGTGATTTGATTCAACTCGCAGTTAATATGTACAGGGAAATGCAAGCGAGGAAATGCATGTGGTTCAGGTTAGTAAGCTTCTTATGTTTTTACTTTATTTTTAGTGGATGGTGCGGATGGTGAAAACAACAAAAAAAAGTTGTCAATTGATATTGGTTCATTGATTTGTTCTCGTGTTAGCGTCTCCTGAATTATAAATCAGATTAGGATTTATTTTCACATCAAAGTTCATAGTAATATATATATATATATATATATATATATATATATATATATATATATATATATGTATGTATGTATATTATGTCACGCATGCATATTCGTAATACCGTCGTTCGACCTTCACCTGGCAAATTTCATTTTTAAAATTTTCAAATTTTTGCACCAATTTTCTCGGGCTAAAACCCAAATATAAAGTTTCATATGGATTGGAATACCCAATATATGAAGTTTCATGTCTGTAGACCAAAAACTGACAGAGGAGTTTAATAGGAAAATATTTTTAAACAAAAATATATACGCATACATAAATATATATAGAAAGAGGTTTGTGTTTACTATAAACTTTTTACGCAAATATTACGCAAGTGTAAATCCTGTAGAATATCTACATGAATATAATTACACGTAATAGTTAACTAAAGATGATCCTCTAATAAGAAAACTGAAAAAACTAATAGGGAATTAATTAAAATGAATTTTTAAAAGAATATGCAAATTAGCTAGATCTTTTGCAGAAAGGGAGAAATAGCTAGATATAATTTGGATTAGTCAGTCTACTATTCTCATAAAAGTTTTATATTCATAAGATATAATCTTCATCGTTCTTCGGGCAAATCTTTAGACTTGATAATTCGAATCTTTACGCGCCACATTCAAAAATATGCACTCGATGAATGTCGGAGTTTACATCGGCCGAAACGTTGTGAACATAACAATTAAATTGAAACTAATACAACTGATCAATCGTCATCTAGAAGCCGTCAAAACATACCAGCAGTTACCAGATAAATCCGAGTTGATAATAGCTGAAGATTTTCCCTGGAATCTGCGTGACAGTAAGTCTCACCAATATTCCATTATTCTTTATTGCATTCCATTATTTGGCTTAACGGTGCCATCCCTGCTCGGCTTTTCCATTCTTTATCAGCCGCTGTGCCCTCCGCGCCCACCTTCAATTGTTGTTGGCCTTGTTGCCTTTGGTGTAAATTCACATCTCTTTAACGACAAATGCGTTTTGCAATCTACATTTAAAACCGCTTGAATGTGCAGTATTCACTCACGTCTCTCATGAAGTAACTAATAGCCCCTGTGTTCCTCAGATGTCTGCGTTCCGCTTTAACGTCTTTCGTAGGAAACAAACGCGTTCTGCATTTCGTTGCTTTCGTTCTTGTTGTTGAAACGAACGCGAATCAAATAAAGAGGGATGAAATAGGGGAACATGGTCGGGATTGGATGAAGAAAGTGGAGGAAAAAGGACGCAACGATTGCAGCTGATTATTGCAGTCTCTCTAGTAACCCAACTCCATCATCATCCCGTTTTGCATTTGTTGTTGGATGCAGAGGGGGCGATAAACCTAAAAATGGGATTTTTTAAAACCAAATTGGTATTTTAAATATTAGAACGATTTATAGAATCTAATATTTTGACAAAAATTAAAATATATGGCGATGTTTCATATTTGAAAGAAGAAAAAAGAAGAAGAGGAGGAGTAGGAGGAAGAGAAAAATGAACGTAAATGAAGTAGGACTATATAAAGTAGAGGACAAAATAATAATAACGACGACGACAATAATAATAATAATAATAATAATAATAATAAACAATGGATGCAAGAAAATATTAAATTACGGAAGGAACAAAAAAGCGATGAAAGACTTAAAAGAAACGTAATTCAAAGAAAGAAGGAAATATGAGAAATAGGAAAGAAAACTAAAAAGAAAAAAATATTTTCGATCTTTGTTTTTTTTTTAAATAAAAGAATGTGTTGTATGAAATGGAAGAAAAAAAGAAATGGAGGAAAATTATTGGAAAATGCAAAAATAAACAAAAATATTTAAAAAACAAAAAACAAAAACAAGGATTGATAATTGAAAAAGAATGCACAAGAAATTATAATTATTTTCTCCAGACGCGATGTGCATATAAAAACAACATTGAATATCAATTAACACTCAAGGACCCCCACCTCCTCAAAATATCAAGAACCCCCACCTCCTAAAAAAAAAAAAAAAAAAAAAAAACAATATCGGAGTTAGAGTTCATAGCAAAATCAGACCGGCTAAAGTCTCTGCCATTTTTGATGGTGAGCTGAAGTGCTGTTCTGTTCCAGTCTGTGCCTTTCTTACCCTTTGTGAAGAATTTAGTTGCAATCGCGGAATGCCGGCGAAGCTACCCTGTCAATGTTTGTTCGACTAGAATATTTTTGTTTTTTTCAAAACCCACTTTCCTAACCTTGTGTCACATCTTGTTGTCGTGAGAGGTTGACAAATAAAAGACGTTATTTATGTAAAACGTATTCAAATGAAAACTCTAGGTGTGTCAGAATTTTGGGGGGGGGGATTTTTAACACCCTTAACACAAAACTGCGAATAAAATATACAAAACTCGTAATTTCTCTTTTTAAAGCGGTTCGTTTAATTTCTTTATGAAATATACTTTCAAAATAAACTATTAAAGTTTTTTGAAAACTAATAGATATAATATTTTTATTTAAAAAATCTGTTTACAAAGTGCCTGCGCGCGCTCATGCAGCCATTTTTTTCTACGTAATGAAATGAATTGAACTTTACGAGTTAAATTTTTTTCAATTTTTTTCAATTCAAAAATCTATCAAAATTTTTCTATTGGTTCAATTTTTACAATATTTGCAGGTTTTATGGTCTTTCCAATGAACCGAACACAATATTCTAGAAAAACGTTTTTTTAATTCCGCCTCCCATTTTGGAATGTCTATTAAAATTTTAATAATTAATTTTCTCGCCTCAGATTTATATATCACAAATTGAAGATAAAAGATCAATAAATAAAATAATCTGATTTAAAACAGCAAAAAAAAATAAAAAATAAAAAATAAGAATAGTTTTGTGCAAATTTACCCGTAAAGTCAAAACCCTTTTTAAAAAAAAAAAACACGTTGATAAGTGAAACCTCACATTTTTTAAATTTTGTCCCAAAAAGATTGAATACCTACAACAATTTTTTCTGGGTCATTCAATGTTTTTTTTTTTAGATTAAAAAAATCACTCCATAAAGAAGAAATAAAATATATTAAATCAAAAACTCATGTATTTCTTTAATAGAATAAAAGCAATGGAAAATCGGTCGAGTGGAATTTTTTTAAACGGCAAAAACTGGTAAGTGATATGTGATCATTTTTCAAGTTACGATGGCCCATATGACTAACTTTTGTTTACACCCAGAAATAGAAAGGGAGATTAATTCTGGCGCTTACAGGCCACCGAAGTTTTCAACTCGAAGAAAGAGAGACATTTGTCTCCCTTTATTCCAGTCGTGAACATCTGATATCGTGGTATTTTTAAATCCTTGCTTAAGAAAGTATTTTATTTAAAAAGGACATGGAATATAAAATATAAATATTGATAAATGCTTAACAATGAAGAATGGACATATTAGTATGATTAGTATTTTTTATAGGCAAGTGATTTTTTATTTATTATATTCGAAGTAAGTTAAAATTCGTTGATTTTCTTGAAATTTTTTTTAAAGAAAACCAATTTAAAAAACAAACAAACAAATATTGCATATTTTGCTATTAAACCTGTTATTATTTTAAATTTTGGTCTTTGCTCTATTTATTGAAAAAAAAATTAGGGTTTAAATTACATTTTTCAAGTAGTTATAAGCTTCGAAAGATAGTAAGTCTAATTATTCAAGTTTTTATCATGCATTTTTTAATGGCGATTTCTGACACTGCTAACGGTAAGATTACAGAAATTAAAAATTAAAAAGAAATTAAAAGAAGAAGAAACGGCAGAAACCGCTATTGTTTTTCTTTTTCTTACTGAAAACGATTTAAAGTTTATTTTGAATGCTTCCATAAGTTAAATCTAGTCGATAGAAAATATCCTTCTAATGCGTTTTATATAAACGTTCTTTTTATGGGTTTTATAGTATTCTTGGCCTTCGGGTACAAAGTGTAGTATCTGTTCTCTCAGCTACGAAACTTGATCCACCACCGGGCTCTCGGGCTAGGTTAAGGTGTTTTTTCATACTAACTTTTGTTAGCAAGGACCGACCCCCTTCTCTGGGGAGTCAGGACCTAAAGGACCGACTCCACATTTGTGGGAGCTTGGACTCGAAAACCGATCCCCTCTTTTGGGAGACTGGAATTTCGGGACCAACACCACTAGCTGGTAGTTGAGACCTGCCTTTGTTGTTTTTTGCATGTTTTTCTTCGTTCTGGTCTCTTCCCTCTAGAGACAGGGGATGGTCTACTTTCTCACCACTTAATTGCCTGAGCAGCACTCTGACCTGCCAGGCCAAAACTGAGTCTATTTTCGCTGCTCTCCCATTGGATCGAACAGACAGAGTTCTCTTTCTCGCTTCCGTTGGGTAAGTTAGTGGGTAGGGTGACGTGGGGGTAGGGCGGGTGCTTCGTTTCTGCTCCCCTCTGTGGGCAGAGATGTCTATCCCCTCTCTCTCTTAATTGCGACACGGCACTCTGACCCGCTAGCATCCACTGCTCTCCCCCCTCGCAGGGGGATTCGAGCTGCTAACCCGACATCCCCGTGAGGGGAGGTCAAAACCACTAATCTCTTCTGAGCCCGCTCCTCCTCCTCCACCCCCTCCATTCCCCTGGGTTTTCTTTTCTCCCCGCTACACTTTGGTCCATGTGAGCGGCTAGTGCTGCCACCACGATGCCAGGCAGGAGGAGTACATCACCCCAAATGTGCAACATCACCCCCGCAGAGGACTCCCCATGTGAGAGAGCAAGTGCACCTTCCGACGACACGGAACCGGCAAGCAAGGTAGGGCCGCAGAAGAAGGGAGGGGTAGGGCTGCAGCCCGCTACGTCCCCCGGAATACCACCTGCAACTACTCCCCACAAGGGCGACCCGGCGGAAAATACAGCCGCAAGAACTGCAGTCGAGGAGAATGCAGAAGGAGCTACACCAGCTGCACTCCTGGACACCAATCCCATGGGAAGTAAGGCGGGAAATCAATCCCCTGCTCCCCAAAAGGGCAACACCCCAGTTGCAGCAGATGATGTGGAAAAAGGCTCCGACGACAAAACCGAGGAGCTATTTAATGCCACAATAGCCTCTCTGCAATCACTTTTTTACGAAGAGACCAGCGTTTCGTCCTCCAGTACTCCCCAAGAGGGCAAGAACGAGAAAAAGGAAGCCCGGGAAGGGGACAAGAAGCCAACCAGTAGCAACCAAACCACACTGGTGGGAACGGCTCCCCGGACCACAGCACCTGCTACGCCAATGCCAGCAGCTGGGAATATAACCCCAGGAGGGGAGACACCACCTACTCCCCAAGAGACAGCCACCTAGCAGCTAAGGAAGAAAAAGAGGAAAGGGAATGACCCGGAAAGCAGAGAAAGCGGATTGGCCGACTTTGACTGGTAAAAGGTCAGACCCCCAAGCCAGCAACTCCCACAATGGCAGTTAGCAGAGAGGTGCCAGCTACGCCCCCCGTCCCTGGACCAGCAGACTCCCAACAGGACAGTGGATCAGCATGGGGCCCCAAAGAGCAGCAGAGCAAGTTGACACCCGAGGACTATCGGAAGCTGTTCGACTCCACTTACAAGGAGTACACCAAGGGGAATGACATCCAACCCCTTCCAGGACAGGTCGAGGGCTTACAGAAGAGGGTCCTGTCACTGATTACATCCAATGTCAAGACGAGGAGCCTCACGGGTGTCAACAAAGACACGATGGTAAACGTGCTGCTGGAGCAGAACATCCCGGCCAACTACATCTGCAGAAGAAGCTACGCGCAGTGGGATGTTCTGCTTCCCACCCTCGAACATGCGATCAAGATGTCCAGGACCAGTCACCAGAGCAGAAACATAAAGCTACAGCCCATTTACATGAACAGGAGGAGGGCAAATGTTTCTGCTCTGAACTATGCTATATGGAAGCCCAACAACTGGGGGCCATCCTCAGTGAATACGGGTCGTGGAGGAAGTCACGCCAGTCTGCAGTCTAAGAAACATCATGACTAGGGACAATAAAATCCAGATGGTCTTGTAAAAAGCGGGATTCTACAGCATTTCGGCCACTTTGAAATTCGGGGAGTGGACGCTCTCCCTAATAGTGGAGGGAAAGAAGCCCCATTGCTGGCATTGCAAGCTACAAGGCCACATGGCCAAAGACTGCCCGAAAAAGAGTGCGAACAAGAACCCAACAAAAACGCAAAGCAAAGTTGCAGGGCCAGTCAAAACTACACCACAAGTCTCCACGCCCGCGCCGGCCACAAGCCTCTCAGAATCACAGGAAGGTTGGTCGACGGTCACTAAAAAAGGGAAGACAGCTAAAAAACCACCCTCTCCAACAGTGACCAGAGACCAGCCAGAAAACAAGCAAGAAGGCAAGGAAAACATGGACACGCAGGCAGCCTCCTTCTCAA
Source organism: Euprymna scolopes (assembly GCF_053919585.1). NCBI lineage: Eukaryota > Metazoa > Mollusca > Cephalopoda > Sepiida > Sepiolidae > Euprymna > Euprymna scolopes. Next base: position 24,998,253 of record NC_136526.1, on the reverse strand, counting down.
ACAAGAGGAAGTTACAAGAGTCTGAGGAGGAGGTCGCATCAGAGGAAGAGGAGGAATCACCAGCAACAGCAACACTGAGCGCGTCAGAGATCAGGAGGGCCAGGAGGAGGAAAAGCCAGAAGATGCGAGCTAACCCCCCTACTCCTTCTGAGGAAGAAACTTCCAACAAAACACAGGCTGATCCTGCCGTCATCCCACCACCCCAGCAGCCCGAACAACTCTCTCCCTCCCTCCCCAAGGCCCCCCAAAACTCTATATGCCCCCCATCCTGTGATAAATCACCGCATCAAGAGACTGTGAAAGCTATCTCGACCCCCCCCCTCAACCTAAAGAGCCCCCTCCCTCAACAACTGCGGTTCGCAATGAGCGAACGAAAAAACTCCCGTTCCTGCCAGGAGGTAGGATCTGCGAACTAGACCCACACCAAACAATACCGGACCTTAAAGGACAACAAAAGGTCCAGTATAACAAGCTGAGGAGTCTCGCCTATGTCGGTGGGGACAATGTCGCAGACCCGACCAAATTTTAAGACACTCCCTTGTTGACCACTTTCGTTAGAGTCAACAAGGACGCAAGGACTCAAGCCCTCTGGGCTATGATTGAGGCAGCGAAGGATGCAATCCCGGGCCAGCAGCTAGTGGACAGGGACCATCCTTCATTGAACAATTTTTTCTACAAATGTGAGGGCAGAGTCCCCGTGTACATCCACCCCTCTTTCTACAGGGCACTTAAACTAACCTTTCCCCTGGACGTGGGGGTGTGGCCAAGGACGGAGTACCCTCATCAGACCTACTTACTGGCAGCCTCAGCCAGGCCTGCCACGTCCTCACTGCCAAGGATTTCAGACCCGTCTGTGACACTGAATAAGGTAAGTAAACATGGCTTTGAACTTGGCTACATTGAATGTGAGGGGCATCAGGTGTCGAAGCAAGGCCTCGCGCGTTGTGAGAGACTTGGTGTCCCTCAAGGTAGATATTGCCGCTATCCAGGAGACCCACTTTATTTGTGACGAGGATTGTCAGGTGCTGGTGAACGATTACGATGTTTACTCAGCATATGGCAATACTTATAGTCGTGGAATCTCCTTGCTAGTGAGTCGCACCCTATCAGCGTCGGTGAATGTTGTTCACGCAGGCGAGGACGAGCAGCTAGTTGTTGTTGATGTTGCCGTTAATAGTAGTGTTTTTCGGATTGTCACTGTTTATGCTCCCAATTCTGCTGTAGGGCTTCTTAGTGGATCTGGAATGGTTAGTTTTAATGGGTGATTGGAATGCTATCCTTGATCCCGATATAGATAAGGTCGGGGGGGCTAGTGGGTCGGTGCGGTGTGACAGCACTCTGTTTAACCTGATGGCCTCGTGCAATCTCGTCGGCAGATTCCATCTGGATCATCCGGGGCGGGAAATGTGGACGTGGCATCCTGTAGTGCCTTCCCATCCGAGTACTTACTTGGATCGGATGCTAGTTAGAAGAGGCGATGTAGACTTTCTATCATGCCCCACGTTCCACTTGTTAGGACACTCGGACCATAAACTCGTTATGGCCCGTTTGAACTTAAGTGCTAGGCCTAAACTAGCCGGATACTGGAAGTTCAACAGCACCTTGTTGGAGTTGGAGGACTAGCGGTTGAAGGTTACCGAATTAATTCAGCGGGCTTTAGTGGGGGCGGTTAGTCTTAAGGCCAAAATTAGGCGCTTCTCTGATCAATACAGCCAACGCCTCGCGTTAGATAAGGCTAAGGCAAAGAAGCGCTTAGAGGATAAGCTGACCTGGGCGGTGGAGGGGGGACCCCCTAGAGGTAGCGCTAGCTAAACAAGACCTCAGCCGCTTGGCTAGCGAGCGGTATGAAGGTCAAGTAGTTAGGGCTAGATTAATGAAAGTTTCCAACAAGGCTGTGAATGTTGACGCTGTTGAGTGTAAGGCTGCTTTAAGGTGCAGTTCGAACGGGTACATTCGTAAAGTACATAACCTGGAAGGACACGCCCTAGTTTCGACTCGGAAGATCTGCAAAGGGTTTCGGGAGCATCTATCGGAGCGCTTTACCCAACTACCCGGACTCAGGGTCGAGGAGTTTGGCAGCTATTTGGCTGACTCGCCCCACCTCACGGCGGCTCGGGCAGCTAGCTGTGATGATCTTGTTACTGAACATGAGGTCATTACTGCGTTGAAGCAGGTCAGCTACAACAAATCCCCGGGCTTGATGGTTTACCTTAAGAGTTCTACTTGAGGCTGTCGCCCATGTTGGTCCCTATTCTGAAGGATATGTTCAACCATTGGTTTGCTCAGGGTTCCATCCCTGGACAGGTGACCAAGGGAGTGATCACATTGCTGAGGAAAGGTCAACGGCATGGTGGGGTGGAAAATTTCAACGATTTTAGGCCCTTGACTCTGCTAAACATAGAGTTAAAGATTTTGGCAAAGATTCTTGCGAATCGTTTGCAGGTTGTCATCACTGACTTGATCGAACCGGACCAGACTTATGCCATGAAGGGGAGATCGATTCAAGACAATTTGCATTTGATACGCTCGATAATAGAGGGGACAGAAGACGACGCCGAAGCCGCGCTGATCAATTTAGATCAGTCCAAGGTATTCGATAGGGTCGACCATCGGTTCCTGGGAGCTGTGCTAGAGGCTGCCGGATTTAATCCAGACTTCCGTAAGTGGATCTTTGTCCTGTATGATAGGCCGACGGTAGCGGTGCAGATCAACGGTAAGCTGTCAGAGTCATTCGCTGTCTCTTGGTTGGTGCATCAGGGTTGTCCGCTGTCGCCTCTGTTGTACATCCTGCATTGGAACTCCTCCTTCGCAAGTTAAGGGATGAGGCGGCTACACCAGTCCTGTGTGAAATAGCTCTCCCTGGAGGCACACAAGCCAGGGTTGCTGATGACGTCATCGTGTTCGTGTCTTGCCACACAGACGTTCAAGTGGTGGTCGAGGCGCTCGCTCGATACGAAGAAGTCTCAGGGGCCATCTTCAACCGCAGCAAGTCTGTCGGCCTGCGGTTGGGGACCTGGACCGGGGTAAACTCGCTTCCAGGTATTTTCAGCTGGACCGGTCCGTATTCTCGGTGTCTGGTTTGGACCGGGACTTCAGTTGGAAAAGAATTGGTCGGAAGTATATGGCAAGGTCAAATCGTCGGTGAAGACTTGGATTGGAAGGAAATTGTCCTTGAAGGGTTGGGTGGAGGCGTGTGCTACATACGTCTTTCCGCTCATCCTTTACCGATTGTCTGCACTTCCTCTCCCTGCAGAACGACTAACCCGCTTGCAAGGGCGCCTCGATTCACTATTGTGGAACGATGGTAAGCATTATGTGTCCAGAGTTCGAGCAAGGGAGGCCTGGGTCAGCCCAGTCTCTTGTGTCATAGAAATGCTGAGAGATTGGCTTTCCTGGGTCGTTCGCTTGAAGAAGACGCTCCTTGGGTCCCTGTGGTTGAGAACTCGTTTCCCAATCTCAAACCCAACCCCTCGGTAGAAGGTCATCGTAGACCGAGGGGGGAGTCTAAGTTCTTCTCCGAATGCCGGACCGCTCTTAGAGCTTTGCCAGGGACCAGTGTCCTCGATCAGCCAAGAAAGAAACTTTATCGGGAGCTAGTGGAGGGGACCGCGAAGGATCCACTTTGTAGGCGGATGGGATGGTCGATGGAGGTTGTCCGTTGTCATTGGAGTTGGGCGCTGGGACGGGAGATTCTGAACAACTCAGAATTTTCCCTCACCTGGCGACTGGTCTGAAATGCGCTGCCCCTTCTCGACGAACTCTGCCGGTATAAAGAACATACGAGGGGCTTCTGTCCGCGCTGTGACGAACGCGAGCCCGAAATGATCGGGCACGCGTTTTTTAGTTGCAGCTGGATCCAGCCCTTATTGGAGTACGTCGGAGAGGTAACGGCTCGCATCGATGCCGAATGTCCGCTCGATCTCGACAAAGGTTATTTTGTGTACAACATGGAGCCCCCGTTCCCCAGGGAGGAAAGAATCGTTTTCCTGGCGATCCTGGCAGTAGCGCGCATGGTGATTTCGATCACGCGCCTCAAGTTGGTCCGCGAAGGAACATCTGTTGCGGATCGGGATCTGATCGTTTACTTTAAACATTTGCTTAAAGTAACGATCAGATGCGATTGGAGTACGTTGCCTAGAGTGGAATTTGATAAGAGGTGGGTGCACAGCACTAGTCTGTGCATCCGTCGAGGAGCCAAGTTTCAATACGTGTTCCTTCCTTTAGCATGGCACGGGCGGTGCTGGGGCCTTCGGAACCCATCCCGCT